>NC_134536.1:138661276-138803776 GCF_050624435.1 Tenrec ecaudatus
TTTTAAAAATAGATTTCTAAATTTCTCTTCCCAGTCGGTCTTGATCTAGAAAACTGTCCATCACAGGTGACCCTGCTGGTATTGAAAATGCCAACAGCAGAGCAGCACACAAGCCACCACGGTCTGACCAACTGACAGATGGCACATTACTCTTTGGCTGCTCTCCCTTAACTTGCCTTTTTGTTGTTGTTGAGGACCAAGGCGTGCCATACTCAAGTCATGGCATTATCAGTCGCCTCCTCTGCATGCGACAGTTGGACACTGAATAAGGAGGACTGAAGAAGACAGGAGTCATTTGAGGGATGGGGCTGGCGAAGATTGTGGAAGCGACTGTGAACTGCCCAAAATAGAGCCAGAACGCTCCTTAGAGGCAGAGATGGCAAGTGTTTGTTTCATGCCCTTTGGACATACTGTTGGGAGAAATCAGTCCCTGGGGAAGGACACCATGCTTGGTAAAGGAGAGAGGCAGTGACGGAGAAGGAGGCCTTAACAAGATGGACTGGCACAGTGGCTGCAACAGTGGGCTCAGGCATGACCCATGGCGAGGGCGGCACAGGCTGGCAGGTCTGTGCCCTGTTGACACAAGGTTGCTGTGAACCAGAACCAGCTCACCCGCACTTAGGAACAACACCATACTTACTTGAGAAGAGACTCTCTAAATTTTCTACATGAAAAACTAGTTTCTCCTACTTATCAGGTAGGAATGGTATCTTCTTTCAAGAGAGTCAGATTCTGTATTCATTTCTGCCTCATCCCTGCTTCTTCGAGCATCCCTTTAGTAAGAGATAACCCCAAAGATCTCAGAGACCCAGACCCCTCCAAAGACCAGGCAGAACCAGGAAGGCACCAGGCAGATGGGCAGTTTCCCAAAGAGAAAATGTATAGAGCAGTGGTTCTCAGTCTTCCTAATGCCGCGACCCTTTAATACAACTCCTCATGTGGGAGAACCCCCAACCATAAAACTCGCTTCATTGCTACTTCATAACTGTAATTTTGCTGCTGTTATGAATCGTCATGTAAACAACTGATATGCAGGATGTATTTTCATTGTTACAAATTGAACATAGTTAAAGCATCGTGATTAATCCCCCAAATAGTATGTCATTCTGTATTGTGAAATCTTTATTTCTAATGACAAATAAATGAACTTTTGTCTTGAAGCATGGGGTAGCAATGGGTAACGGTCTTCACGCCGGGTACTCGTAGGTGGGCGTGTCTGCATGTGGGTGGACCCTCCTGGAGAGGAGAGAGGAGCAGTGTGGCGGTTCCTAAGACCATTGGAAATATGTGTTTTCCGATGGTCTTAGATGATTCCTGTGAAAGGGTCATTTCACACACACACACACACACACACACTCACACAAGGGGTCAAGACCCACAGGTTGAGGACCACTGGTATAGAAGGTGCTGAAGTAAATCCTAAACTCTGAATAGCGCTAGAAATGAGATGAGCTGGAGACACGTATGTTGCTCCGATCCTCTCAAGGCTATTACTAGATGCACTTGAAGGCAAACGTTTTAAAACTGCTTGGGATATTCGGGGGTAGGGTGTGTGTGAGAACGCTTAAGCTGCCTTCTGGGGAGGATGAGCCGATCACCTGCAAGCCTCTCATTGCATCAGACAAGCTTGGGGCCAGCGGTGAGTTGACTGCTTGTAATGGGCGATGCTGTGTGGCCACAAGGGTCCTTTTCAGTTCCCCATCCTTCACCCCCCCTCTCTTCTGAACACGTCGAACAAATATGTACCAGTGAAAAGAGCCTTTGACTGACTGGTTTGCTCTGGGAACCTACACATCGCAGATTAGCAAAGGCTGGAAACGGGGGAAAAGCCAAAGTCAGGAGGCAGCTACTCAGCCCTCGAGGACCTCGACAATCACATCAGCCTCCAAGGGGGAACCTGAGCAGGGACGCCAGGACCAGAGCCTTCCCTTAGACACAGGGAGCCCTGGGGGATGGAATACTGCTTCCTGAATGGGGCCCTGGCCCATTATTTCTACATTGGTGACTATTGCTGAACACACTGTTCACTGGGTGGACAAATACCCAGAGACCAGAACAGATCAATTTCCAAACGGAAAAAGGAACAGCTGGCCACTAGGAGAAAAGAAAACGCTTACCCTCACTAGAAACCAAACAACATTGTTGTTCTTGTGGTTGCCGCCAGGCGGGTCGCCACTGGCTCACCGGGACACCCATATGAGGGAGAGAACTGCCGCATGGGGTTTCCTTGGCTCTCGTCTGTACAGAAGTGGATCTGCAACCCCTGGATGGGTTTATTTTGATGGGAAATTGCTTCGTTTAAGAACTGGCAAGCATGAGGAGCCTTACGTAGAACGGGTTTTATTCTCTAGATCAACCATCACTGGATTCCTCAACATCTCAAACCTTTTCCACCTGAAAGCTAATCTTACACTATCTATAAACATGATTGCAGCCAACTCGTTTCTAAAACGAGTGGGAAAGAGTAGGAGCCGAGAACTGCCAACATCTTCAATGTTTCCTCGACTCCAAAGGCAATGTTCACCCCTAAAGAAAGAAGCTCGAGCCACGAAGGAGCGGGGCTCTGAACTGGTTCATATTGGTTCATTGGTTGCACCTGCATATCAAAGGTGCTTTTGTAAGATCTCTACTTTTCCTCTTTTTCAAAAGAAGGAAAATAGATCGATAGTGTCTTCCAGGTTGTTGTGGTTGTTGGCGGTGTTTCCCCCTCTCTGCGGAGGTTTCAGTGGTAAGCACATGGAATACAAGTGTGTTGCCTAAATTTAAGGAGAGCTGGTTTGTGAAATGCCTAAGAGGAAGGCGGGCTGCAAAGACATCCATCCTGAATGACTCTTCAGGGGCATCGCTCTGAGACAGGCAGATGCAATAAGAAAAGCGAGCTTAATGGCTGAAACCTGACAAGCGAGACATCATTTTCTGTAACAGGTTCACGATCAGTTCCGCCAGTGCAAATTGTCACATACATTCAACTTTTAGGTACTTGAAATGTTTAAAGACTCCAATAGTAGTAACACCAAAATGTCTCACAAGGCTGTTCTGAATAACACGTGGATTTACATTTCTCCTTAATAAATACACCTCAGCGGTCAAGAGAGCTCCCAACATGAAATACATTCATCTCTACATGGCGCAAATATTTTAAACGTTTTTAAAAACAGGATAAAACACAAGCTTTCGTTTGTTTTCAAACATAATTCATTTTTATAAGGTAACAGCATGCGGTTTTACATTCTAAAAATTGACTCCAGTACTTCAAAGACGCTGGGTGGATTTAAACTGCCAGTCTTCAGGTTAGTAGCCAAGCAGGCAACCACAGCGCCCTCCAGAGCTTCTGTAGAACAACCATAAAAGGGACGCCCCCACCCCGCCCCCGCCCAGCAATGTACAAACTCATTCCTCCCTTTCACAGTCATAAGAGGAGGCAACACTTAAATCTGTTGGTTTTGCTCCATAACGCCCTGCAAGCTGAATTCCTCCTTTATCTCCTCTTTTTATAGGGCACAAAACCAAAAACCTAACCCTCTGCCATAAAGTCAATTCCAACTCATTGTGACCCTATAGGCCCGAATGGAACTGCTCCTTAGGGTTTCTGAGACTGTAAATCTTTGAGAGCAAAGAGTCTTATCTTTCATGGTTATCAGTTCAATGCTTAACCTACTGTAGTACCGGGACTCCTGATAGGGAACGTGTGTCCTTCAAGACAACAGATCAAGATTAATTCTTCGGATCTCTCCAAAACACTCATGCTAACTTTCTAAGTTGAACTCTCTGCCTTGAATTTAATTCACTCATCCCACAGATCCCCTCAAAAGCCACTGTTTGGCTTATACCACTCTTTTAGAGCAACCTAGTAATGCCAACTGTATTACTCAAGTATGATCGCAAAGTGGGACTTTCCAGATAAACAGAAAATAAGAATATTTTGGAAACCAAACTACATTTATAAGAAATGCTAAAGGGAGTGCATCAGACAGAGAATCAGTAATGGCAGAAAGCAACGTGAGATTAAGACACTTTATACCATCACCAGAAATTAACCCAGAGATAGAAGTATGGAAGATAAAATGACACAACCTAGAGAACCAAATGTCACTTGGTAAACAATAGCAACTACAAAGCAAAATGGGGTGGGTAGTTATGTAATGTCAAATATAGATAAAATCAAGGTGATGTCAATATAGAAAGGACTGTCACAAACTTAGAAGGATTAACAAACAGAAAATAGACCTTTGCCACCAATGTTTTAAAAAGGAAAATCATAAAAATTCAGTGAACAGTGAAAACAGCAATGAAAAAAATTAATTTATAACTAAAAAGCCAACCAAAATGGAGCAGGAATGGAATATAATAAACTAAGGCAACAACCAGAAAAGAGACAAGGAAAGATTGTACAATAAAGAATTAATCCAACAAGAGAACATAACATAATAAACATCTGTGCAAACAATGAAAGAGCTCTAAAAGACACAAACCTAACTTTAATAGAATTGAACAGAGAAACTGACAACTCCATAATAATAATAGGAGACTGTAATACACCACTTTTGAGAATGAACAGAACAGCCAAAAAGAAAATCACCAATAACACAGAAGAGCTAAATAACACAATCAACTAGTTTAACCTCACAGACATTTACGAAACACTCGAGGCAACAGCAGCATAAGACATAGTCTTTTCCACTGCTTATGCACAGTCTCCAGAATACATCCTATGCAAGGTCACAAGGGAACATGAATAAATTAAAAATATCAAAATACTAAGAAGTCACAATATAAAGTTGGAAATGAAAAGCAGGAAGATCAACGAAAACTATCAAATACATAGAAACTGAATAACATCCTCTTTAAAAACTACTGGGTAGGACCCATTGAGAGACTGGACATGCCTGTGTTCATGTAGCCATGGTGGCCAGGGGCTGTGTACATCATGTTACCATGGGGAGGGGTCTGCATTGGCTGTTGGGCATAGGGCTGGCTCCCCATCATGCCCATCTGCATCTGCACAGGGTACTGGGTGGTCTGATTCATGTAGCCATGCTTGCTGTGGTAGCTACTGTTCATCATCGGCTGGGACATGCCGTACCCCTTCATGGCATTGAGGCTGTTCATGTTCACTGAGTTGACATTATACGCTGGGGCTGGCATCAAGTTCACACTCGTGTTCATGCCTCTGCATGGTTAGAGTCCGTGCAGGACCCTGCATGGCTACGGTCTGGGAGCGACCATAGATTTGTGACTGATGGGTGGCAGCCACTGGTGACAGAGATGCCGACTTGGTTCTCATGGAGATGTGGCCCTTGCTGGCGATCTGGGTTTGCAGTCGTTGGCTGTGGGAGATGCCAAGATTTGATGCAGCCAGGTTCCGCTGCAGAAGGGGTGGCGGCAGATTCATTGGAGAAGGAGTCAGGTTGGGGGGGTGGGGTCATGGTTGCTTGTGCTTGAGGCTCCCCAGGGACAGAGTATGGCGACGGAGAAAGCTGAACAAGCCCTGTGTTGCTTAATGGCGTGTCCACTCCATGAAAATGCCGTTAGGCTTTCAGTTACTGTATATTTTGTTTAAGGTGACACTTGAGCATGCCGCTAATGTCTTTGTTAGTGACAGTGGGTCTTGGAGTACTGTACAAGTGTTGTGCTAACAGTAAGCCATTTCTTAAGGGTTTTTTTGCCTTGATTAGGGTGCCCTGCTTTGAGAGTGTGAAAAAAAAGAACAAAACTATATTGTTGTTAATTATAAAACTGTAAAGAGCTATAATAGCTATTCCCATTTGATTAGTCAGAGGGGTTTTATTGCTAAACGTTTGGTGTAAAGGTGAGACCTTTTTCCATTTTTGGTGACAGATTTTTTTGGGGGGGAAAAGGCAGCTTTCTGTTTTATAAATGTAGACTTCTGTTTATTGAATGAAGCATATCTCAGTGTTTATATGTCAGGTTTTGAAACATTTCAGATATGTCCAAATACTTGGCAGCATTTAAAAAAATAGTGAATTTGGTATAAAGTTGCTATTTTATGGAAATGCCTCTAACTTTACATTTTCATTCCATCTGTAGATTTTTCTTTCTTTATAAAATAGTGGAGTTATTTTTTAAGGAAAAATAGAAAAGTAGCTTCTGAATAGCTCAAACTAAGCTTTCAAATCACATGTAAAAAAAGCAAAAAGGTTATTTGTGTCTGTTTATATTGCTTCCTTTTTTGTAACCTTTGCACCTGTAATCCTTGTATTAAATAGCCAGTGACACTCTTGTATTTATCTGTTCTCTTTTTACTCAGTCACTTAAAAAAACACACAGAAACAAAAACAAAAAAAGTTGTACATTTTAACATAAAATAAATTATGATAAGCCAAAGAAAACACACACTACTGGGTAACTGAATAAATTATATATATATAAAATTTATTCAGTATATATATATATATATATATATATATATATATATATATATATATATATATATATATATATGAGTCAAACAAGAATGAAAATACAACATGCCAAAATCTTTGTGACACAGCAAAAACAGTACTCAGAGGACAATTCCTACTAGTAAATACACACATCAAAAAGAAGAAAGGACCAAACTCAGTGCCTAAACCCAATATCTGCAACCATTTGAAAAACAGCAGCAAAATAAGCATATGTATAGTCAGTAAATAAAAAAATAGCAAAGATTCAAGCAGACATAAAATGGAGAAAAAGGTAAAGTGTTAGCAAGACTAGAAGTAGGTCTGTTGAAAGAATAAAATTGGTAAACCATTGGCAAGAAAGTAAGAAGATGCAAATAATATGTATATGAAATTAAATGGGCGATGTCATGACAGAATTAACTGAAATAAAAGGATAATAACAGAATTCTATGAATAAATATACTCCAGTAAATTTGAAACCCTAGAAGAAATGGACATTTTTCTAGAAACACTACCTATCCAAATGAAAAGACATTAAGGTAGAAATTTTTAGCAGATTTATCACCAAGGCAAAAATTGAACAGGTCACTAAAAATGCAACCCAAAATAGTTCTGCACCACGTGACTTCACTGTCAGATCCGATTGGTCAGAGAAGTGCTGACTTCAATTCTACTCAAACTACTCCAAAATACAGAAAAGGGGGGAATATTCCAGAATTCATTTTATTAAGCTAAAACCAAAGCCAGGCAGATACTACGAAAACAGAAACTTATATTATCAATAGCCTTCATGCAAAAATACATACAAGCAAAAAAATTCAAAAAAGTGATTACTCAATAGTAGCCAACAAAAATGAAAAAAAAAATACACAATGATTGAGTGCAATTCGTATCACTATCTCAGAGTAGGAAACCAAAGCAGACCAATAACAAAACAAGAAATAGAGGTGATCACGAAATTTCCAGAGAAGAAAAGTGTAAGATGAGATCGTTTCATGGGGGAATGCTACCAAGTATTCAAAGAAGGGCTGCCACCAGTTCCACACTGCCTATTCAAAAATATAGAAAGCGACAGAACTCTCAAATTCATTCTATGAAATGAGCATAATCCTGATATAAAAACCAGGCAAAGATCTTACAAAGACAGAAAACTACATACCAGTATCCCTTATGAACATCGATGCAAAAATTGTCAACAAAATTCTGGCCAATAGGTTCCAATAATATATAAAAACATTAATTCATCGTGACAAAGTAGGATTGATACTAAGGATGCAAGGATGGTACAGCATTTGAAAAATATCATTGTAATCCACCACATAAGACAAAAAAGAAGCAGATCATATAAATATGTGCAGAAGAGCATTGGACACCAACAACCTTTTTTGCATATAACATGCATTTAATAAATGATGGTTTCTAGAGTCCTGTTTACCATTTCAAAATGCAGTCATTTGGGAAATTCTGTGTATTATTTTAAAATATTCTTTGTCCAGGAATAGGTGTTATTATTACTTTTATGATAAGATTCTTGTCATGCTTTCTTCATCTGTTATATGTTGAAGTAAAACTTACATCTATTAAAAATTGAAACCATACATTAGTCTTCAGTGCATAAGAAAATTGTTTTTGTGGTTTCCATCTCTCTCTAGTGGCTTGAAAAATCCAAATTGCTCTTTTTATTGTGATTTTTCTTGAAGGATTTAAAATAATAGGTGTCAGCATCCACATCACTCTTAAAATTCTCAATTCTCCTCTTTCCTAATTTTCTGGTTAGCCACCCAGTCAAGGTTGGCATGTATTGGCCCAAGTATGTAATAAACAAACGGGTGATCAGAGATTCAGGTATCTTTCAAATCATTGGCCATACTGATTAAAATCAATTGGGCAAAATGACCGGTTGCCATCTTGAAGGGCTGGTCTCCATCATTACCTAAAGGCTTCATGACTTCTTCAGTTCATTCATCACAATATTTGACTTCAGTATTGGTCCTGGGTAAATGGTAGAAATGATAATACTGAGATATGTAGCAAGTTCAGAGGCTATTAAAAATAAAAAACCCGAAGAGCATGCTTGCTGCTCAGACACTATACCCATTATGCTATTGACAGTGACAATCTTGCCATGCTTCCTCTCGATCATGTGAGGCAGAACACATTTTGTCAAGGACACGGTCCCTAGTTAGTTAAGTGTCATGAGCTCTCTGTAGACATGCAGGCTGGTGTTCATGGACAAAGGACGTTGGAATCATCCAACATTGTTGACCAGAATGTCAATTTTACCAAACTCCTGGAGAACAGCCTTGGTGGCCGCTTCATGGGATTTTATGTTCATTAGGTCAAGGGGCAAAATAAGTACATCTTTTCCTTTTAAATTGCCATTCTCAAGACATTTTTGTTTCACCCCTTCAGCTTGTCCATTTTTCTGGTGGGTATCACAAGAGAAACTCCTAGTTTAGATAGCTGGTAAGCCAACTCCTCACCAGTTATACTTGATACCCCGGGAACCCACACCGTCATATCAATCAGCTCCCATTCTGGGTGTTGCCCTTGCACTCAGCCCACATTAGGCTCAGGTCACTGCCTGCCCACAGGAAGCATAGCAAGTGCACCACGACCAGAGCAGAGTGCCCAAAGCTAGCCCAAACTCTCAGAACATTGCAGCAATGCTCACTCAGCTCCGCCACACGACCCAACACACATTTCTGATTAAAACACTCAATAAAAAAGGAATTGAAGGAAAATTCATCAACATAATAATGACCACATACAAAAATCCAAGGGCCAATACCATTCATGGGGAAAAACTGAAACATTTTGCATGAGAATGGGAAATAGACAAGGACACCCTCTAGCACTACTCTTCTTTAACCTCATGTTCAAAGTCTTAGCCAGAACAATTAGAAAACAAAAACAATCACTGTAACTTGGCTAAGAAAAAGTGAAGGTCTCACCATTTTCAGACAATATAATTTTATAGAACCCCCAACTCCACAAAAAGACTGTTGGAAACAACTAGCCCTTAAGGGATTTGGTAAAATAGCAGGATAAAAAATTAACAAGCAGCGAAATCAATTGGATTTCTATATACTAGTGAAAAGAGCTCAAAAAAGACATCAAGGAAATAATACCACTTATAAAAGTCATCAAAAAATGAAATACTTTGGAATAAACCTAACCAAAAACCAAAAATTCTGTACAAAATAGCTACAAGAAACCAAAAGAACCCTACACATATGGAAAAATATCTCTTGTTCTTGGATAGGAACCCTCAATATTGTGAAAATGTCAATACTATGTATGATAATCTACAAATACGATGCAAAGCCAATCCAACCCCCAATTTCATTCTTTATATAAATGGCGAAACTAATGACCAAATTCATATACAGAGGGATGGGACCCAGGATAAAAAACACCTCACAAAGTCGTAGACCTTACACTACTCAACTTCAAAACCTATTAAAAAGCCACAAAGTCAACACAACCTGGTAAAATGACAGCTACATAGACCAATGGAATAGAAAAGAAAACCCAGAAATAAAATCATCCTTCTACAGACAACTGATTTTCAAAAAAAAGACCAAAATCCTTAAGTGGGAAAAGGACACTCTCTACCACAAATGGTGTTGCATAAATTGGATCTCCATGTGCAGAAGAACGAAACCGGACTCATACCTCACTCCATACACAAAAATGAACTCAAGATGGATTAAAAATTGAAATGTAAACCGCAGAGGTAACAGAATCATCAATGAGAAAACTGGGACAAACTTAAGGGCTCTATGACAGAGTACCAAGTATAGTAAAGGAAGCGCACACAGTGGAAGTCAAAATAAAGGAGTGGGACCTGTTAAAAACCCCTCTGCACATCAAAAGACATTATCAAAAGAGTAAAATGTGAGTCTATGGACTGGGAAAAAATCTATAGCAATGACACAATAGACAAGGAACTAAAATCGATAGAACTCTGCAACACCTCAATAAGAAAAACTAATAAGTGAGACCCAACACATAATCAGACCTACTCTGAATCCCTCTCCAAGAAATAGCGGAAATTTTACGGTAGTCTGAGAAGTTCAAGTCCCTGTTAATTATATTTCAGCACTTCAGAGGGAGCAATTGACAACAAAAGATCCCAAAAATCAAAAGTGTGAATTTTGTGCTGCCAAGCAGGATGCCTCTGATTCACGTTGTTCTGCCCTGTCCCAATGTTTCTGGACCTTAGTAGTAAGCTGATCACCATCTACTTCCCTCCCAACACAATTGACCCACTTCCCCAACTGGGGAGAGGTTAAGTCAGACCTGGACTGGAAGTATTCAGAGGGTTCCTGGGACTGAGGTATTCTAGACTGAGGCATTCTAGACGGGCTCATTGCCTATCAGCCGGATAAGAAAAAAATAGGTCTGCTTTGCACTGACTTCCGGCATCTGGCTTGAATTTGGGGGAATGGATTGTGGCAGAACTCCTTCAATGCCATCTGAAGATTAACCAACCCTGGGCAGGTGCAGAATTGAAAAGACTTGCATTAGGGGAGACACTCAGCTCAGTGGTGAGTCCTCAGGCCCAGGATCCAAAGTGTTGTCACTTGCCTGGCTCTCTGGCCCACGCAAAATAGAAACTGGGCCCAGCACTGACATACAATCTTCAGAATGTTGTGTTCTAAATAGTTCATTCTCTACTTCATCCTGTTGGTAAGATGGATCATTACCTGACACTCCCTGGTGACTTGGGAGCCAGCCTCAAAGTGGGACTTTGATGAAGGCAAAAGTAAACTGCTTTCTGCCTTTGGCTCCTGCTGGGGGTGGGCTAGTGCTGAATTGCATGGTCATCTTTAATTACTCATGTTCCACAACAGGTATGGGGGTTGCTCTGTATTAAGAAATATTTTTTAAAAGCACGCCTGGGAGACAACAGTCAATCTCTACAACTTGCAGAAACAGGATAATCCAGTTAACTCCAATACATACAGATGTGGACCTAGAGGAGCTCCTGGAGGAGAAGACCATGCATCCTCCCATGTGGGAGATTACAGAAATGACAGGTTTCAGTTACTTTAAGGGAATGGAGGCGGGGGATTTATAGAAATAGAGAAAAAACAAGTGACTATAATGGAGACCACAATTTCTCTAAAAGATAATTCTGACAAAATGAATGAAAAGCTAAAAATAATTCAACAACTCCAAATAGAAATACAAAAGTTATGCACCAAAATATTAGAACTAGATAAGACTGTGAAAAAACAAAATAGAAACAAGAGTTTGTGATCCCAAAGATAAATATCTCATGACCCAAATATTAGAAGACCAAGTGATAAAAATGACCTAAAAGGTGAAGAAAACCAAAATATTATCAAAAGATACAGTGTCTGGGGTCTTGCAGGCTTGAAGATAAACAAGTGGCAATCTAGCTCAGAAGCAACAAAGGCCACACGGAAGAAGCACACCAGTCTGTGTGATCATGAGGTGTTGAAGGGATCAGGCATCATCAGAACAAAAAATCATATCATTGTGAATCAGGTGTGGAGTACGGAGTGGAGACCCAAAGCCCATTTGTAGGCCACTGGACATCGCCTTATAGAAGGGTCTCGGGGAGGAGATGAGCCAGTCAAAGTGGAATTTAGCAACTATGAAACATACAACTTTCCTCTAGTTCCTAAATGCTCCTCCCCACCCCCCACTATCATGATCCCAATTCTACCTTACAAATCTGGCTAGACCAGAGGATGTACACTGATACAGATAGGAACTGGAAACACAGGGAATCCAGGGAGGATGATCCCTTCAGGACCAGTCCTACGAGTGGTGATACCAGGAGGGTGGGTTGGAAATGGGCAGCTGATTACAAGGATCAACATATAACCTCCTCCCTGGGGGACGGACAACAGGAAAGTGGGTGAAGGGAGATGTCGTACAGTGCAAGATAAGACAAAATAATAATTGATAAATTATCAAGGGTTCATGAGGGAGGGGGGAGTGGGAAGGGAGGGGTAAAAATGAGGAGCTGATGCCAGGGGCTTAGGTGGAGAGCAAATGTTTTGAGAATGATGAGGGCAATGAATGTACAGATGTGCTTTACACAATTGATGTATGTATGGATTGAGATAAGAGTTGTATGAGCCTCTAATAAAATGATTAAATATATATAGGATTAGAAAGCAAAGTCCTCAACATAATAAAAACCATATACAAAAAAAAAAATAACAGCTAACATCAGGCTCAATGGGGAAAAACGGAAAAGAGTCTCCATGTCAACTTGACAAGGATGTTTCCTATCACCACTCATACCACATTGTGTTCAAAGTTTTATCCAGAATCATTAGAAAACAGAAAGAAATCAAGAGAATCAAATTAGGCAAAGAAGAATCGAAACTCTCACTACTTTCAGGTGACATGATCCTACATATAGAGAACCTCAAGGATTCCACAGAAAGATTGTTGGAAATAATCGAGGAGTTTGGTAACGTGTCAGGATACAAAATTAATAAACAGAAATAAATTAGATTCCCGTATAACCAACTGAGATAACTCTCAATGGCGACATCAAGAAAACTATGATATACAGTCACCATACAAAAAATGAAATACTTAAGAATAATCATAACAAAATACATAACAGACCTGAGCAAAGAAAAATACAGAACACTACTATAAGAAACCCAAAGAAATCTACATGAATGCAAAACTGTCCCATGTTCATGGAAGGTGGACTTAACAGTGAAAATGTCAATACAGTAGAACCCCCAGTATTCAACCTCATCAGTACTCAACAAAATTGGAATGTCAAGAACATTTTTCATCAGAGCTGGAACAAAACAGTGCAATCTGAACTGATACACGTGGTTTTTGTAAACAAAAGCAGTTTGTGTTTCACTCTGCTTTAGTTGGTGTTGTTAGTACACATTGTTTAAACCTTTTGTGGCTGTGTTCCAAGCGTTTTTCTATAATTTTCTTAGTTCTTGTGACTTTTGTACAGTTTTTAGATTAAAATAACGGGTCATAAGAATGAGCTTTTGACAAGATTCATGATGATAAGGAACTCGTTAACTTTGTTATCAATATTGTTAAGGATAATTAGTAAACTCTTTTAGAAAGTAGTTAAGGAAATGCCAATAGTAGACCACATTAGACAGCTTTTTTAAAGAGAAAGCCAGCCAGGTCCTAGTGAAGAAAGGCTAAGAAGGGAAAAAACTCCTGAAAAGCAACTACCGGTTGATTTTACGGAAGGGGACTCCCCTTCCAAACAATGACTCTAGATCCAGATACAAAACTTGTAAGAGCCCCCCAATAAAAGTATTTTTAAAAGAAAGAAAGACATCGCTCTCTCCCCGTCCTTCCTCCTCTGGCCCTCTCCCCTCTCCTACCATCCTCTCTCTGCTGGTCCCTCTCTCCCCTGTTCCCTCTCCCCCTGTCTCCCTTCCCTGCTCTCTCTCCCCTGTCACTCCCACCTTCCACATCCGCATGCACCACCAAGGGGGCTGAGGTGAGCATGCTACCATAAAAAAAACACCCCAAACCAAAAAACTGTTTTTAACGTTGTGTTTCTTATTTAAATTATATTATTTAACTCTGAACTTATTTACTGTGAAGTTTCTGTGTAATGTTTTGTATAAAAAGGCAAGGTTGGGGTAAAAACTTGATGGTTGATAACGGATTAATCTGTTTTCAGTTATTTCTTATGGGAAAAATTGCTTTGGAATTCTACTGCATCATATCTCGAAATTCCTTCTAGAATGGATTAGCGTCGAGGTCTTTGCTACAGCACCCATATCCTCAGTGATCTCCTAATGAAAGCAAGCAACAACCAGGGCCATATCACAAGAACAAATTGTTCATAGATTGGGACTAGAATTAAGTTTAAGTCCCAGGTTGATTCATCTATGAATGATTTTTATAAGTTTCTGCTTCACTTTAGAAACATCAATATAATTTTATGTTAGAGAACATTATCAAACATCCCCTGAGGCATAAGGTAATTCTGTTGACAGTTACATGAACTTCGCCAATGGTATGGAATTCAGAACACTGTTGAGAAAAGGAAACCATACAAGTATAGATGATTTTTACAGTTTAACTCTTTTTTTTTCAGTTTAACTCTTAAGTGGATATTATTTACACAAATAATGGGGGTTGATAATAGGGCAAAACTTTCAATAACATTCATTTAAAAGGCATAACCATGCAGTCATATTAATACATGTCACGATGAAGCAAGAAAGATATTAAAATAGTAAATATCAGAGCACCAGGAACAAACAAAGATGAAAGGAGAGAGTGGAACACATCCTGGGCCAAGCCCCAAGCAAGATATCCCTGCTTAGAGCAGCCAATGCACCGAGAGGATCATAGGGCAGATCCCACTACAATACACAACGTCCCTCACTGACCCATAGTGCTACGGGGGTCAACATTGGAGACACAATGTGGGAATTGTGTCCCATTTGACTCTACCACAACGGGGTGAAACATGAAGGGTAGTACAACAGAGCACCAAGGGGAGAAAAGCAATGAAGTTCCTATGGAATACCAAAAATAAATTTTGGGGCCAGGGTGTGGCACCCCATCAGACTCGACTGGAAAACACTCCTAAAGGCCAACAAACAGACTTGGAACTATTTATAGATTTTTCTCTCTTTTTTTGAAGCTTGGTTTGTTGTTGTTTTGTTTTGTCTTGTTTTTGTGCTTATTATTGTCTCTGCTTACCTATCTAGGTAAGATATTGCTTCTCGGCCTTTTTGCTAAGATCAAGTGTGAAGATAGGTGGGATAAATAATCTGGAAGAGAGAACAATGAGACTGATGGTTCCCGGGGGGACACAGGAAGGGGGGGGGGGAAGGGGAATGTCAACAAGTCTTGGGACAAGGGAATAACAAATTATCTAAAATCGATGGCAAGGAGAGCACAGGATGCCTGGTGGGGCTTGATCAAGAGCAATGTAGCTGAGAGGAAATACTGAAACCCGAATGAAGGCTGAACATGATACTGGGACCAGAGAAAAGTGAAAAGAGGAAAGAACTAGGAGACAAAGGACATTTATGGAGGTCTAAATACAGGCATGTATATATGTAAATATATTTATATATAATGATAGGTATATAGGTCTATGGACATATATTTGTAGGTTAAGTATTAAGGTAGCAGACAAACTTTGGGCCTCTAGTCAAGTACTCAATGAAAGAACACTTTGTTTTAGTAACCTGGTATTCTGTGATGTTCACCTTCCCTGACAAGACTGCTGAAGACAAAGCGGGTACATAAGCAAATGTGGTGACGAAAGCTGGTGGTGCCTGGCTATCAAAAGATATAGCATCTGAGGTTTTAAAGGCTTAAAGATAAACAAGCAGCCATCGAACTCAGAAGCAACAAAGCCCACATGAAAGAAGCACACCAGCCTGTGTGATCATGAGGTGTCGATGGAATCAGGTATCAGGCATCAAAGACCCATAACAAAAAAGTCATATCAATGTGAATGAGGGCGAGCAAGGAATGGAGACCCAAAGCCCATCTGTAAAGATGAGCCAGTCATGATGCAGTATAACAGCAATGAAACATACAACTTTTCTAGTTCTTTAATGCTTCCTACCCCCCCCCCACTATCATGACCCCAATTCTACCATACAAATCTGGCTAGATCAGAGCATGTACACTGGTACAGATAAGAGCTGGAAACACAGGAAATCCAGGACAGACAAACCCCTCAGGACCAATAATGAGACCAGGAGGGGAAGAGCAAAGTGGAGGGGACAAGGGGGAACCAATCACAATGATCGACATATAACCCCCTCCTAGGGATATGGACAATAAAAAAGTGAGTGAAGGGAGACATTGGTTAGTGTAGGACATAAAGAAAAAAGTTATAAATTATCAAGGGTTCATGAGGGAGGGAGTGTGGGGGAGGGAGGGGGAAAATGAGGAGCTGATACCAAGGGCTCAAATAGAAAGAAATGTTTTGAAAATGATGATGGCAACATATGCACGAATGTGCTCGATACAACGGATGCATGTATAAATTGTGTTAAGAGCTGTATGAGCCCCTAATAAAGTTTTTTTAAATAGCAAATATATGGTAGTTCCGGCTCACCCTGCATTGGGCACCATCAAGGCAAAATATCTGAACCAAAGTCCAACAGCCACCAATTCTATACCCTTGAGATAGCAGTCATCTCCTTCTTTTCACACTAGGGAGTTTCCGCCTTAAGTCCGAGGGCTACAGGTGAATTTGGGGTAAACTCCAGTTCACTTAGTGGAGTTTCCACATTGAGTCCTTCTGGTGTGGCCTGCTATGAAGGATGTTGTTCACCTTGAAAGCGCACAGTCCAAAGTTTGTTAGACTATAGCACATGGCCTGGATCACCAAAGCTAGATGAAAACGAGGTCAAAATTGTCCAATTAGTATAGTGCATACTCTTCCTTTGGGTTCTATGTACACACTGTTATGTATTTCTTTCCCAATGTGAAGTTGCTCCTTCCTGTTGACCCAATAGTAATGCAATCATCTTCTCAGAGACATGCATGCTTCTTTCTCCCCATCTAAACTGGAATCTCCAGAAACGTTTGTTTATCACTCTTGTAGGGGTCTGGGTTGATTTGGAGTGACAGCACAATGTTGTATGGCAGCAACTGATGGTCTTCTCCCTCCCCCCCATTTTGATAAACTGACCCCAGCTGAGGTGAGGTCTCCTCTGTCAAAGTGGTTTTTAAGGCGAACATCAGAGGGAGTGATATATGGTTAATGGACACTTGTTGGTAAAAACAATACTTCTCTATTTTTAAAAATCATTTATTGGGGCTCATACAACTCATCACAATCCATACATACATCAATTGGGTAAAGCACACTTATACATTCATTGCCCTCATCATTCTCAAAATTTGCTTTCCACTTGGGTTCCTGGAATCAACTCCTCATTTTCCTTTTTTTCCCTCCCCCTCCCTCTCCGCTCCCCACTTCCTTATGAACCCTTAATAATTTATAAATTATTATTTTATCTTACACTGCCCGGCATCTCCCTTCACCCACTTTTCTGTTGCCCATCCCCCAGAGAGGTTATATGTAGAGCCTTGTGATCGGTTCCCCTTTTCTATGCCCCCTTCCCTCCCGGTATTGCCACTCTCACCGCTGGTCCTGAGGGGTTCATCTGTCCTAGATTCCCTGTGTTTCCAGTTCCCATCTGTACCGCTGTGCATCCTCTGGTCTAGCCAGTTGTCTACAGATGGGCATTGGGACCCCATCATGTGCTCCTCTCATTCACTATGATATGATTCCCCCCCACCCCTGGCTTTGGTGCTTGAAACCTGGTCCCCTCAGCCCTTCATGATCACACATGTTGGTGTGCTGCTTCCATGTGGGCTTTGTTGCTTCTGGGATAGATGGCCACTTGTTTACTTTCAAGCCTTTAAGACCCCAGACGCTATATCTCTCAATAGCCAGGCGCCATCAGCCTTCTTCACCACAGTTACCTATGCACACATTCGTCTTCAGCATTTATGTGGGGAAGGTGATCACACAATGATGGATTTTGTTCTTTGGTGTCTGCTACCTGATCTCTTCAAAACTTCGTGTCTACTTAGGCTTGTGTGCTTCTTCTCTGTGGGCTTTGTTGCTTCTGAGCTAGATGGCCACTTGTTTGCCAGACACTATTTCTTTTGATAGCTGGGCACCATCAGCTTTCTTCACCACACAATACTTCTCTTTAGCCAGCCATCAGGTCTCTCCCTGATTTGTAGCCTCCTAGTCACTTGGTCCCTTGACTTCTGACTTGTCCCATGAAACAGGCACCAGGGTCACTGGGCTAACAGTCTAATTAATAATCTCTGTTCTGCTCTCATTGCTGTAGCACTTCTGTTGAGGTGTTTCAGGTCTTTGGATGGCATGGACTCTCCTCTCTTTGCTACTTGAGGCACGGATCTGGGAAGATTAAGATTCTCTGATGGTCCAGCACTATTTTTGAAGAGGGTGTCCTTTTCCCATTTAATGTTTTTGTGGTCATTTGGTGAAAATCAGTTGTCTTTAAGTGGATGCTTTTATTTCTGGGGTTTCTATCCTGTTCCATTGGTCTATGTATCTATCATTATACCAGTACCAGGCTGTTTTGCCAACGTTGGCTGTCAAGTAGTGAAGTTGAGGTCAAGTAGTGAAAGCCCTTCTACTTTGCTCTCTTTTTACATTTTTAATTTTTATTATTATTTTTAAAAAGATTGCTGTTTCATGGCTTCCCAGAGACTGTTGGAGGAAGAGTGTCTTCTTCCTCCCTCCCAGAATTCCCAGCAGCGACGGTTGCCGGGGAACGCTGGCGCGGTGTGGAGGGATGGCGGGAGGATAAGATGTCCAAGCTGAGTCCGGAGCCAAGTTGGTGAAAAAGAGCTCGGACTCAGCATGAAACAACGAAAAGGTCAAGGGGATGGGGGTGGCCGTGGCCACAGGAAGAGAGGTTTGAGTGACATTTCTACCACCTCTGGTTGAAGGCTAGCTACGCTGCTTTCTGAAACTTACTATTCCTAAAGTCATGTGCAAGATTGCAAAGCCTCCCGCCTGTGTACTCGTCCGAGTGAGATGATGGGGAGAGACATCAGATGGGACCCTTGTTTGTCCCAGGGATGCTTTGCAGACTGAGCCAAAAGCTGTGAGGACCACCACACGATACGCGATTCAGTGCGGTCTGAAGCCATTTACCTCTTATCTAACAGAGATGGCAGTGCTGGTTCTGGACGTCATTACCAAATTCCACCGTCTTCCAGTCGGTGGAGTTCAGATCAGTGGGCTAGCCCAGCTTTCTACAACCCATCAAATCAACGGCTGCTGTACTATTGTTTCACCAACATCTAAGAAACTTGCAGAACTCCAGACGCAATGACGCCAACTGCAGGAGGAAAGCCCAGCCAGTGAACAACGTGTAAACACCTCAGTGCTGGCAGGGGTCTCCACAGGTTGCTCCACCACCCAGGGCTGCATTGGGGTAGGTCTATGCGGTTTCTCCTTGGGGATGTCCTGCAGGAAGTGAGCCTTGGCGGCTCAAGCAGGGAACTGCTAAGGCAGCTGCACCCTGGTCTGACCAACACAAAGCAAGAGACCAGAGAACTAGAAAGGTGAGGCTCACGGAGCCATGTATCCCTCTGCCCCCTTCAATTAACCCCACATGTGTTTATCTGTCAGGTTGGCACAATAAACTAACTACCTCATCCATCAAAAAAACAAAGATCAATTCATTGGGGGGCTCTTACAGCGCTTATAACACATCAGTTATATCAAGTATGTTGCCATCATATTCTAGTTATTTTTCTTTCTATTTGAACCTTTGATATCAGTTCCTTTTTTATCCCTCCCTTCCCGTCCCCCTCCTACTCTGATGACTCCTTGATAAATGATAAATTATTATTTTCATATCTGCCACTGACCGCTATCTCCCCTCACCCATGTTTCTGTTGTTTCTCCCCCTGGGTGGGGGAATTATGTGCCGATCATTGCAATTGGTTCCCCCACTTTCCCCCTGCCTTCCTGGTATTGCTACTCCCATTTCTGTCCCTGGGGGTTTATCTGACCTGGATTCCATATGTCATGAGCTCTTATCTGTACCAGTGAACATGTTCCATTCCAGCCAGAACTGAAAGGCAAGACTGGGGTCCTGATAATGAGGGGAGGAAGCCTCAAAGAACCAGAGGAGTAGTGTGTGTTTCATCGGTGCTATATTGCTCCCTGGTTGACTCATCCCTTTCTTGTTACCCTTCTGTGAGGGGATGTCCTATTGCCTACAAATGGATTTGGGGTCTCTGCTCTGAGCCCCCTTGTTGTCAACAATATTGTTTGTTTTGGGTCCGCTGATGCCAGTTACCTGATCCTGTCAACACCTCATGATCTAACAAGCAGGTGTGCTATCTTCCATGTGGGCTTGTTGCTTTTCTGCTAGACAGCTGCTTGTTAACTTCAAACTTTCAGACCCCAAATGCTATACCTTTTGAAAGGCAGGCATCATCAGCTTTCTTCACCACATTTGTTTATGCACCCATTTGGTCTTCAGTGATTGTACTGGGGGAGTGAGCATCACAGAATGCCAGGTTGTTAGAACAAAGTGTTCTTGCATTGAGGGAGGGCTAGAGCAGAGGCCCAATGTCTGTCCACTTCATCAATGTATTTCCATATGAATATATGTACATAGACCAATACCTCTATTTTATGAATTAATATATTTATATATGTACACATCTATGTTTATATGTCTATCCATAGATTTGCTTCCTAGATCTTTCTTCTGTTGCCTTTTACTTTCCTCCTGCCCCACCTTCACACTCTCCCTTCTCCTGTCTCTTAGTAATTCCTCTCAGCTAGATTGCTGTTGCTCCAACACCCCAAGGATCTCTATGTCCTCCTCATTATTAATTTTAATTCCCTAGTTGTTCCCCTGTCTATGGCATTGTTTGCTCACCGCTCCCTTCCCCTACCTCCTACTCCCCCAAGTCTCTCCGGAACCCTCAGTTCACCTGATTTCTTCTTGGGCTTGCTTCCTATGCCTATTTTTCATAGGTAGGCAAAACAACAACAACAGAGCCACAACAAAAGGAAAACACAAGCTTAAATAAAATTAGGGAAAAAATGAAAAAGCGCACATAATTCCAGGTCTGTCTTCTACCTTTTGACTGTCTCCCCACAGGACCTGGAGGGTTCTGGGAACTGTCCCCCCTACCCTGAAGTCACTGTGGGGGTATCCTCAGGGGCTTTGTGGCTTTTCTCCCATTGCATGTTCCCTTCTTGGTTTGCCCTACGGGGGGAGAGGGGAAGGTGTTAGACCAGACTAACTCCCTTCTGTGTGTCCCCAGTATTGTCCTCTGTCTCGGTATGCTCCATCAAGGGGACATCATGTCTCAAGCTGTTGTCTCTGTGCTTTAGCAGCTCCTCAGAGCTTGGTATGGTGATGTGGGGTCTAGTTCCTCTCTCTTTTTCCTTCTTGGTTTGCTTCCGTGTAGGCATCACAGGAGGGCTCCTCTCCTCAGCCTGTAGGTTTAGTGTTGTCCTTTGTAGCACATACTGCTGGGGAGGGAGTCAGATTGGCTCTGATTAGGGCCAGCCCTGTAGACCTCTCTGTTCATAATTTGCTCCATGCGGCTACATTACCCTCAAAGTTTGGCGTACAGTGGTGGAGTCTGCATTCACACTCCCATTTCTGTGGAGGCATATATAATACCCTCTCACTGGGTGGATTAGTGCCCTGCTCCCTCAGCAAAATCCTAGGCTGCACTCTGGGGATTAGAGTCCTATCTAGGGGGGTGGCTGGGGGTGGGGGTGGGTCTGAGTCAGCCACCTTAGTACACTGAATCTATTGGCCTCTGTACTTCTCAATTTTCTGATCTAACAACAGGTACACCAGGCGGGTGATTGTACATGGACGCCATCTTGACTCCTCCCTCCACTTTGTTCTCTTATGAGAAGTTCTTTGCTTAACTTGGGCCTTTTCCTTCAGAAGTTGGTAATTAGCTTTTTAATTTCTTTAAAGAATGTAGTTGGGGAAAGGGTGTGGAGAATTGAGAAACAAACAATGATTGCGGGAGGGGGAAGGGAAAATTAGAACTGATTGTAAAGATGCATATACAACTCTTTTCAAAAGCGATTTAACTATGGAAGTGTATGATATGGGAAGACTATATTAAGAAAACTGCTAGAAAAAATGAACCAAACATGACCTGTGGTTACCATGGGTGAAGGAGGAAGAGTTTTTATTTAGGGGCATTGAGTTTATGTTAATGGAGTTGGAATAATTTGAAAAAGAATATCAATAATGCTTATACAACATGAAGAGTATAATCAATGGCACTGAATTTTACATGTAGAAATTACTGAATTGGAGAATGTTTTGTAGTGTACACATTTGCCATAACTAAAAAAAATAATTACACAAGTAATGAGTACAAGGAAGAAGTAAATGTTCTCAAATTGATTGAGGTAATTATTGTACAATTCTTTATATAATTGAACTATTGAATTGTAGGATATGTAATTGAAGTGCCAATTAGACTGTTTAAATCAAGAATGAAGTTGAGATTTGTATTGGAATTGTGTTGTATTTGTAGATTGCTTTAAGTAATATTGCCATTTTCACATTCCACAATATTAAGTCCTATCCATGAGAACAGGATATCCTTCTATTTGTGTAGGTTTCTTGTAATAATGTCCTGTAGTTGTCTTTGTACAGGTGTTTTGTTTCTTTGGTTAGGTATATTCCTAGGTATTTAAACTTTTATGTAGCTATTTAAATGGTTTATTTTTTTAATCTTTTTCAGAACTCTCTTTGCTGGTATATAGGAATCCAATTAATTTCTGCTTGTTAATCTTGTATGCTGTTACTTTACCAAGCCTCTCAAGTGCTTACAACCATCTCTATGTGGAGTAATTTGGGTACTTTCTATATTCTGCTTTGTTTTTGATAGAGGGTTTTCTGTTTTGTGTCGTCGTTTTTGGGCTTTACTTTGTTTGTTTACTTCCTGTTTGTGTTTTGTATGATTTTCTGTATATGAAATCCAAGATAGGAGACAGAAATTTGATTGATAATTGCTCAGGAATATGGCAAAGGAGGATGGAAGAAAATATGGAGCTAACAACAATGAGTATGAGAAGAAAGTATTCTGAAATTGACTGTAGTGATGATTGCACAAATCGTCTTAATATGACTGAATGATTAAATTTTAAGATAAAGTGTATCACAATGAAACTATTTTAAAAAGAAATATGTTAGATTGTTATAAGGTGTTAACTTGGGTGAAATGGAAGATTTCACAAGAGTGTGCTAGTTATATAATCTGTTGTCGATTTGAGAGGATTAAGAGTGAAGGGGTAGAGGTTAGCCTGTCAGTCAGGCCCCATATTGCTGACCTCATTTGGAGGCACAAAGGAGATAGCTCATTGGAGGTGGGACACACATTCCCTGTGAGACACTAGGGACAATGAGCTGGATGGAGTTATGCTGATGCAGCCAGAGTGGAGCTGGAGGAGCCACTAGGAGACCCCTGACAGTGATGAGATGCTAACAACACCAACTACTGGATCCATAAGACTCCTCATACACTGGCCTGTGATTTTCCTGCATTTGGCATCATTGCATGTGTTTTGTAAGTCTGAAGAGGAATTATAGATTGGTATTGGACATATGGACTAATATTGGGCTTATAGACTTGATCTGGACTGGGCTAGGATGTTTTCTTAATGTATAATTACCTTTATGTAAAGGTCTTTCTTATACACATATGAGGGTCTCTCTGGATTTGTTTCTGTAGTCAACCGACACTAGCATATTATGGTGCATTGGGCGTGGGGTACTATAGACACAAATCATAAAGATGGAGAGTGGATCCTTGTTTGACCTCTGCCTGACGATAGTGTTTTCTCTTTGGCTAGCCAGAGGTCAGGCATGTTCATGCAGTTTACTGGGTTTTCTGGAAAGAACATGTGTGTCTATGAATTCATTTATCTAGTTTACCTGGACTAACACAAAAAGGAAGAAGAGAAATCCAGGAGAAAATACATATTAAACTATTGGAGGCATTGATAGTAGTTTAAAGTGCTGAATACAAAATTGGTGATTTTTTTTCTGTGAGTCAGTGAGAGGTGAGTGAGAGAGTAAGAGAGAGAGTGTGTTAGTGTGTGAGAGTGAATGAGCGATTGAAGGAATATGTTGAGAGGGTGAGATAGTGAGAGAGAGACAGTGAGTGAGTGAGTCAGAGAGTCAGTGAGAGAGTGAGAGACTGAGTGAGACAGGAAGTGAGAGAGTCAGTGAGTGAGTGCGATTGAGTTAGTGAGTGACAGAGTGAGTGAGTTATTGAGTGAGAGAGTGAGTGAGAGAGCAGGTTAGACAGTGAGTGAGTGAGTGAGTGAGTGAGAGACTAAGAGTGGGATAGTGAGTATGTGAGTAAGAGAGTGAGAGAGTGAGAGACTGAGAGAGTGTGTGAGAGATAGAGTGAGAGAGTGAGCGAGTCAGAGTGAGTTAGAAAATGAGTGAGTGAGTGAATGAGTGAGTGAGTGAGAGAGTGAGAGTCAGGGAGTGAATGAGTGAGAAAGTGAGTGAGAGAGTTCAGTGAGAGTGAGTGAGTTAGTGAGAGAGTGAGTGAGTGAGTGAGTGAGTGAGTGAGGGAGAAAATTAGTGAGAGAGAGAGTGAGTGAGAGAATGAGAAAGTGAGAAAGTAAGGGAGACAGTGAAAGACTGAGTAAGAAAGTGAGTCAATTGGTGATATTTTAATGGGCAATATCTACCAAAGGACAAATTTCAGTGGATTAGGGAAGGAGAAATGGACACAAGAAATATAGGGAGGAATTATGATGAGTGATGATGCATCAAAAGGATTGCAATGTATAAAGTGAAACAAAATAATGTATGAATTTTTGATTATGAAAATGATCATCTGCTCTGTAAACCTTCACCTAATTCATAAAAAAGTTAAACAAAATTGGTGAGCTAAAAGATAATCTCCCATCTAATTTACATTAAAACTGTTATAATATAAAAATAAATAAAGGAATTGAACATATAGAGTAAGATGAAGTTTAGAGTGTATTAAAACACCAAGAAACCAAATATAAATCAATGGAGGAGGAGAGATGTACTTACACTATACTTTGGGGAGCATACAATCCCATAATTAAAGGGGAGCAGAATTTATAACCAACAAGGGCATCACTTTGTGGAGTGGAATCTGAGGGCAGCGATGATTATGCATGACTGTTATAGATTGAATTATGTCAGATTGAAATATGTATTGTAAATCTTAACTTCTATGTCTGTGGTTATAATTCCATTTAGTTATAATGCCATTACATTAATGAGGCATTGTTAATGTAGGTTGTATCCTGAGGCATGTTCTTTTGAGATGTAATAGAGATAAAATGAACAGAGAGAAGCAGAGATGGGGAAGGGAAACGCTAAGCCACATGGAGATTGACCAAGAACAGATGCTCAGATAACACAAGGACCTTCCTCTGCAGAAACAGAGAGAGAAAACCTTTCCCTAAAGTTGGCACCTTGATTTCAGACTTTTAGCCTAAACTGTGTCAGAACAAAATGCTGAAACCAACCAATAAAATAAATAAATAAATAATTCCAGAAATGAATGAATCAGAAAATATCAAAACAATACAAAAATGAGCAAAGTTGGTTCTTTGAAAGGATTAACAAAGTGATATGTAAAGGAAAAGAAGGAGAAGAAATAAATACTACCAATAAGAAATGAAATGTTCAGCGGCTATGAGATCTGAGTGATCTGGTCGGGCCTCAGTCATCAGACCTCACTGCCCCACCCCTTCCATACTTCAGTGTCGATTCAATAAAGTAATCTGATTGCAAAAAAGAAATGATGTAGGAGACATCATAAAAGAACCAAGTGAAATAAGGATAGCTACACAATATTATGAAGGGCCATACTCCACCAAATTTGAAAACCTAGAAGAAATTGACACATTTCTAGAAACATGTTACCTACTTCAATTAGCATAACTGATATAAAAAACTTAATAGACCTATAACACAAGAAGAAATAAATCAGATCATTAAAAAATTCTCCAAAACAAAAAATCCAGGACTAGATGGTTTTGCTGGAGAATTTTAACAAACATTCACAGAAGATTTAACACCAATACTTTACAAATTAGTCCAGAATACAGAAAAGTGCAATCCACCATGAAACTCATTTTAAGAAGTTTAACTGATACCGGAACCAGGTAAAGTTGTTCCCATCACAAAAAAGTACAGATCAATATCCCGTATGAACATAGATACTAAGTTTTTCAACATATTCTCAGCTAATGGATTTCAACAAGAACTTTAAAAAATACAACATGTTCAAGGGGGATTTATACCAGGTATGCTAGCATAGTTCAATATTAGAAAAACAATCAATGTTATCCACCATATGATCAAAACAAGAGAACCATATGATTACATCAATCAAGGCAGTCAAGTTGTTCAACAAAATCAAACATCCATTTCCCCTCCCAACATAGATTTTTTATAAAAATGCTTAATAAAATGGGAATAAAAGGGAAATCCCTCAACATAATGAAGTTCATATATATAATACCAATGGCTAGCACTTTATTCAACAGAGATAAACTGAAAGCATTTCCTCTCTGAACAGGAACCAGATAAGGGATTTACATTATTACGACCCTTATTTAATATAGTTCAGGAAGTCTTAGCCAGAGTTATTAGACATCAAGTACTATAAATACAATGCAATTCTGGTTCAAATCTCAATACTATCCTTCAAAGAAAAGGGAAAAACTAACCAGTAACTTTATATGGAAAGGAAAGAAAATCAGGATAAGCAAAACAATGTTTTTTTCTTTTCTTAAATATTTAAACCATTTTATTGAGGGCTTGTAAAGGTCTTATCACAATGCATGTACACATCCATGGTGTCAAGCACATTTGTACATATGTTGCTGTCATCATTTTCAAAACATTTTCTTTCTACTTGAGTCCTTGGTATCAACTCATTTCCCCCCTCCATCCCCAACCTTCCTCATGAATCTTTGATAATTTATATATTTTTTTCATGTTTTACAGCGACCACTGTCTCCCATCACCCACTTTTATGTTGTCCATCCCCTTGAGAGGGGGTTATATGTCGATCATTGTGATTGGTTCCTCCTTTCTCCTCCCACCTTTCCCTCTCACTACACTCATTATTGGCCCTGAAGGGTTTATCTGTCCTGGATACCCTGTGTTTCCAGCTCTAATCTGTACCAGTGTACATGCTCTGATGTAGCTAGATTTGTATGGTAGAATTGGGGTCATGATAGTGGGCAGGGGGGTGGGGGGAGCATTAAAATACTAGAGGAAAGTTGTATGTTTCATCGTTGCTAAACTGCACCCTGACTGGCTCTCCTCTTCCCTGTGACCCTTCTGTAAGGGGATATCCAATGGTTTACAGGCATAAAAGACTCATTCACATTGATATGATTTTTTGTTCTGCGTCTTTGATGCCTGCTACTAATCCCATCAACACCTCATGATCACACAGGCTGATGTACTTCTTCCACATAAGCTTTGTTGCTTCTCAGCTAGATGGTTGCTTGTTTATATTCAAGCTTTTAAGACCCCAGATGCTATCTCTTTTGATAGCTGGAAGCTATCAGCTTTCTTCACCACATTTGCTTATGCACCTGCTTTGTCTTCAGGGATCTTGTCAGGGAAGGTGAGCATCATAGAGTGGCAGGTTATTAGAACAAAGTGTTTTTGCATTGAGGGAGCACCCGAGTAGAGGCTCAATGTTCATCTGCTACCTACTTAACATATTAAATATGTACATAGATCTATTTCCCTAATGTTATATAAAATATATTTACATACATACATGTCTGTATTTAGACCTCTACAAATGTAATTTGCCTCCTAGTTCTTTCCTCTATTTCCATCTAGTTTCCTTTTGTCCCACTGTCATTTTCGGCCTTCATTCAGGTTTCAGTAATTCCTCTCAGCTACATTACCCATGCCCCACCAGGCATTCTATGCCCTCCTCATCGTTGATTGTAGGTCACTTGTTGTTCTCTTGTCCCAGGGTTTGTTGACACCTCCTTCCTTTCCCCTTCCTCCCCGTCTCACGTGTCCCTCCGGAATCATTGCTTCTGTTGTTTTCTCCTCCGGATTATTTATCCCATTTATCTTATCTAGATAAAATGCAGAGCCAATAATAAGCACAAAAACAAGACAGAGAAAAACAAAACAAAAACAACCAAAAAACCAACTACAAGAAAAGAAGAGCCTATAAATTGTTTGTTGATCTGTTTGTGGATCCTGATGGGGTGCCACATCCTGGCCCCAAAGTCTATTTTTGACATTCTCTGGGGACTTCATTGCTTTTCTCCCCTTGATGTTCTGTTGCACACTCTTAGTGTTTTTGCCCTGGTGTGGTGGGGTAAGATGGGGTACAATTCTTGTACTATGTTTCCAGTGTTGTCCTCTGTAGTACTATGGGACAATGAGGGATATCAGGTCTCGTGATGGGGCCGGCCCTATGGTCTTCTCTATGCATTGGCTGCTCTGAACAGGAATATTTTCCTCAGGGCTTGGGCCAGGATGTGTTTTACTCTCTCCTTCCATCTTTGTTTGCTCCTGTGTGCTCTCATCAGATGCCCCTCTCCCTGAGCTGTAGCTTCAGTGCTGTCTTGTGACGTGTATTTTCTTGCAGATGGGGTATCCACATAGTTGGGATTGGGGCCGGCCCTGCAGACCTCTTTATTGGTTCCTTTCTTCATGCTAGTATGTTTAAGGAAAACACTATTAAAAAACAAAATAGGAGACCCCTCACTTCCTGATTCTAAAACCTATTACATAGCCACGGATTTCAGAAGAGTAAAAAGAGAACCTATAGATTTGGGAGGCGGGGAAATTCAGATAAAGATATATCAAATAAGTACCCAATTTCTAAAATATGTAGAAAACTGCAGCATCTAAGAAAAACATGAACATTCCAATTCAAAAATAGGCAGAAGACATAAACAAACAATTCACCAAAGATAACATACAGACAGCCAACATGCTCAAGATCACTAGCTAGAAGGAAAATGCAAATGAAAACAAAACAATGAGATACCACCTCAATCTAGCATTAATAGGAATATTTTAAAACAAAAAAAAACATAATAAATACTGGAGGGGATATGGAGAGATTGGAACTGTCATACATCGCTGGTGGCGTTGCAGAATTGTACAGTCACTATTTATAACAGTATGGCACTTCCTTAAACAAATGTGAATAGAAATACCATATGACCTAGCAATCTCTTACTTGGCATGTATCCTAGAAAATTAAAGAATCAAACACGAGCATCTATATGCACACCTATGTTTATTGCACACTATCCACAATAGCAAAAAATGATGGAAATAACCAAAATCCCTGTCTGTTGAGGAATGTATAAATAAACTCTAGTACATATATACTGATCAGAACCTGCCAGTGTCTTGGGAAACATTTGCCAGAGTAAATTATTTGAAATTGTTAACTACCATATGATGAGAACTGATGAACTAATATTAATACGAGGATTTACTGGTCAAATTTTAAAAATCGTTTATATCTTTCATTAAACAAAAACAAAACCCAAACCATAGTTACCCTATAGGACAGAATAGAACTGCCTCGCAGGGTTTCAAAGGCTAGAACCTTTATGGAAACTGACTGCCACATCCTCTTCTCTAGAAGCAAAGTAAGTAAAGTAGCTGGCGGGTGCAATCTGCCCATCCTTTGGTTAGCAGCTCAGCGCTAACTACTGTGCTACTAGGATTCCTAATTCCTTGTATGAGCTAAATCCTGTCTGTCCCTCTCCCCTCTCCCTCCTCCCCACCGCCCCCACTTTGTCATTGGAAGACACGGCTGATAGAAATAGGTTATGGTAAACTCATGAATAGCTACATCTTTAAGTATTTAAAAGTATGTATTTGCAAGGACTTTATAAAGAGCCGAGGTTATGTGTTTTAGCCCTAAAAATCAAATTGGCGGCAAGCCGCGACTCTTCCTTGCCTCAAACTACTGGAAACTACATCTCCCAGCATGCTCTGCAGGTGGTTTGACCTAATCACAAATAGCCCCGTTGGGCAACAAGGATGGTTGGCTTTGAATGGACTTATTTTTGCTGTAAATTTCTATCCCTTTGGACAACTATTTAGAATTTAAAAAGTTTATAGCTACCAAACCTTCTTTTGAACTGGATGGTTTCCACGGAGGCAGGCGCATTGTTTTCTCTCAGTCGATGTGGGGCGGGGAAAGCGTTTCCGGAGAGCTCGGGAATAGGAGGGAATGTTGACCAGAGAGCACCTGCGACTGTTCACAGGAGCAGGAACTCGACTCGAACTGAGTCTGCGAGGAGCCGGATCTTAACGGAAGGATTGCCAGTGGAAGATGGAGGAGTCTGAGGATGGTGGGCAGTCGCTGGCCCCGGTTTACATCTACAGTCCTGAGTATGTCAGGATGTGCGACTCCTTGTCGAAAGTCCCCAAACGGGTGAGAAAGTTGGGGACGAAAAATCGTGGGCTTTTTGGTGGAGGCGGGCGGCAATGGAGGCAGTCGACCGGGCAGAGGGGGTGGGGGTGGGGCGGCTTTTGGAAGCGCCGAGGATTTTAGAGTTTGGGAAGATCTTCGTGACAAATTTGTGAAGTAATATTGGGTGGAGGAAGTGTTCTCCGAGAGCAGCGTTTATCGGCGGGGTGCCAAAGGACAGGTGGGGTGGGGGGCACAAGGGAGAGGTTGGCACAGAGAGGATGGTGTGGCTTTACTTGAGAATCTCCGAAGTCGTATGGAAGAAGTTGGAGGAGAAAAATTAATTAAGGTCTGGTGTTTTCGCTTTAGCCATTTAGGTAATACCTATATTGTCTAAAGTGTAGGTTCAAGAGGATGAGAACATAGGATTGTGCTCAATTACACTTTCAAGAGAAATTAAGCACAGATTATTTTCTGCCTTTTTTTTGCATGCTGCTTTTTTTTTTAGGCCAGTATGGTACATTCTCTGATTGAAGCATACGCGCTGCATAAGCAAATGAGGTAAGTTATTTTCTTGAGCATAGTCTTTTTTCTCATATGTTTGAAATGAACTTGCTTATCACTAAAGACTCCTAAATGCAATTTTACTTTCCCTCCTTTTTTTAAGCCACTCAGACCAATAGTTAGATCTGAGGGGTAAGGAATCTGGAGTGTTTTTTTGTTTTGTTTTAAGGCTGTGACCCTTTGCTCTTGCTTTTATTTATTTACGTATATATTTATTTTGGCTTATAAGAAGCATGTTATATATAGTTGCTAATAAATGAAATCAATAATAAATATCCCGTTAAACCTTCCATGAATGTGACTTTCTCTTTTTCCCTTCTGTCTGTCCTCCCTTTATAATTTCCTTTCCCTCCTCTCTCCCTGCCCCTGCCCCCACCCCTATTCCTGGGGGAGGCACCGTCTTCGGAGTCTTATCTTTTAGGGTAAAGCTCACTCTTCCTGTAATAATGGTGTCATTAATTTTTTATCTGTTTTAAGAGTGGCTAACTTTGCTAAGCACAATGTTCTCTAGCGTTGCCCTTGGGTGTTCACAGGAGTCGTCTTTTTAAATTGTATGCGTGAAACAGAGTTTGTTTATTCACACCTCTGTAATTAGTGTTTTGGATTGTTTCCATGCTCTTTGCTATTGTGGAAATTGCTGCAGTAGACATAGTGCGTAGATGTCTGTTTGTGCTTTATTCTTTATTTTTTTACGGTGCATGCCCAGTAGAGAGATTGCAAGATCATCAGGTAATTGCATTTGCATTTGTTTCAGGAAGAACAATGCTCGTTTCCCTGGTGGTTGCATAATTCTACAGTCCCATCAGCAATGTATGAGGGTTCCAATCTCTCTGCATCCCTTCTTTATTATTTTGTGTTTTATTGATTGATAGAAGTGTCGGTGTGAGGTGTTTTCTCATTGTTTTAATCTGTATTTCTCTTATTGGTAATAAACATGAACATTTTTCAGAGGGCTGCTGTCTGCCTCTATGTCATCTTTGGTAAATTGTCAGGGTGGTCAATTTTTGTTTGGGTTATTTGTATTTTTCTTCTTAAGATGTTGTAGTTTTCTGTAAATTTTGGAGATTAGCCCTTTATTTGATGTGTCATTAGTAATTTTTCCCCCCAATACGTGGCTTCTTTTTTTTAACTCTTTCGATGTGCATAAATGTCATTGTTTTAGGAGGCCCCAGCCCTTTATTTTGTCTTCTGTAGTGTGGCTATTTTTCATTACGTTTGGTAGTGTGTTTATGCCTGGCATTAGGGCCCTTAAGCATGTCCCTATTTTTCATTGATGGTTTTTATGGTTGTGTGTTTTATATTTAGGTCTTTGATTCATCTTGAGTTTGTTTTTGTATATAATGTGAGGTGTGAGACCTGTTTCATTTTTTTCCCAAACCATTCTATTAGGAGCTAAGCCAGACATCACACCATTCTGTAGTTCAATCATATCACGCAGTGTTGTAAAATCGCTACCACAATCAGTTTCAAAACATTTTCTTCCTTGAACTCTTTGATATCAGCTCTGCTTTTGGAAGCGGCCATCTAGCTCAGAAGCAACAAAGCACACATGGAAGAATCACACCAGCCTGTGCGATCATGAGGTGTTGAAGGGATCAGGTATAAGGCATCATCAGAACAAAAAAGTGTTACCATAGTGAATGAGGGGAGAGTGCAGAGTGGAGACCCAAACCTCATTTGTCGGCCACTGGAGATCCCTTTGCAGCGGGGTCTAGGGGAGAAGACGAGCCAGTCAAGTTGCAATGTAGCACCGATGAAAAATACAACTTTTCTCTAGTTCCTAAATGCTTCTCCCCTCCCCACCACCCCGCACTATCATGATCCGAATTCTGGCTAGACCAGAGGATGTACACTAGTACAGGTAGGAACTGAAAACACAGGGAATCCAGGGCGGATGATCCCTTCAGGACCAATAGTGTGAGTGGCGATACCGGGAGGGTGGAGGGAGGGTGGGTTGGAAAGGGGGAACCAATTACAAGGGTCTACTTGTGACCTCCTCCCTGGGCAACGAACAACAGAAAAGTGGGTGAAGGGAGACGTTGAACAGGGCAAGATATGACAAAATAATAATTTATAAATTATCAAGGGTTCATGAGGGAAGGGGGAGAATAAAATGAGGAGCTGATGCCAGGGGCTTAAGTGGCGAGCAAATGTTTTGAGAATGATGAGGGCAATGAATGTACAAATGTGCTTTACACAGTTGATGTTTGTATGGATTGTGATAAAAGTTGTATGAGCCCCTAACAAAACAATTAAAAAAATATGTGCAGTGTGCATAGGAATTTGTTCATAGTTTTTTTTTAAAACTATAATCCAGCCCTTCAATGGGTCTGAGGGACAGTGAACTGGCCTCCTGTTTAGAAAGTTTGAGGACCTCTGCCCTAGACACTTATCTTTTAATAGCTGAGCACCATCCGCCTTCTTCACCACATTTGCTTATGCACCCATTTTGTCTTCAGGGATTGTACCAGGAGGGTGGGCATCACAGAATGACAGAACAAAGTGTTCTTGTATTGAGGAAGGGTATGAGCTGAGGCCTGAAGTCCATCCACTACTTCAGTGTATTATTTATAAAAATATGTACATAGGCCAATACTTCTATTTTTATGGATTAATGTATTTACATATGGACACATCTATGCTTATGCCTCTGTCCATAGCTTTTGCTTCCTAGATAATTCTTCTGTTTCTTTTTACCTTCTTTCTGCCTCATCATGCTTGTCCTACTTCTGCCTCATAGTACTTCCTCTTAGCTAGATTGCTGCTGCTCTAACACCCCCAGGATCTCTATATCCTCCTGTTGTTGGTTTTAATTCCCTAGTTGTTCCTCTGTCTATGGCGTTGTTTGCTCACACTATCCTTCCCCCGCCCCCTTCCCCTGCCCCCTTCTCCCCCCAGGTCCCTCCGGGACTGTTGGTCCCATTGCTTTCTCCTCAAGCTTTCTCCTCAAGACAGGTCCCATGCCTGTCTTATGTAAGTGGGCATACCAACAATGGCATCGACCAAACAAAAAGATAACAAAAGATTGAAAAAAGAAAAGAAGAAAAACAGGAAAAACATACATACTTCCAGGTCTTTCCACTGACCTTTATGACTCCCCATTGGTCCTGGGGGAATTCCAGGATTTGCCACTCCTAGCCTGAAGTCTATTTTGGTAGCTCATTAGGGGCTTTGCTTCAGTTGCTGATCTGTTGTGTTCCTTTCTTGATTTGCCCCACTGTGGGGGGTTCAGACCGCACTACCTCCTTGCCACATGTCCCCAGTATTGTCCTCTATTGCAGTATGCTCCAGTAAGGGACAACATGTTATGAGCTGTTGTCGGCCCTACAGACATCTCTGTGTTTTAGCAGCTCCATGCAGAAACGTCATCCTCGGGGCTTGGTGTGCCGATAATGGGGTCTAGACCGACTATCCCTTTATCTTTTTCTTTTTCAGTTTGCTTCCATGTGGACGTGATGTGCCGGCCCCTCACCTCACCTGTAGGTTTAGTGTGGTCTGTTGCACATACATTTAGGGACGGGGTCAGTTTGGCTCTGGTTGGGGCTGGCCCTGTAGCCCAATCTTCTCATGTATTCCTGCTTGCGGTTACATTGCTCTCATGGTTTGGTGTGTTCAGGCATTGTTTGAAGCCATCTATGTATTTGGCAAACATAAAAATTATATTGCTTTCCATTAAAGTTATTTACCATTTCCCAAAACCTTTATGACAAACCAGAAAGCATAGCAAAGATGTCCTATTTCTTTACTGTTAAGTTGGGAGATATTTATTAATAGTGACTTTGATTTTTGATATTTATTAAATAAATAGAAAAGTAGTAGAAATTGGAGCTATTGGATCTGGGAACATGGTCCAAGAAACTAAAAAAAAAATCACCTCTGATGATATAGACATTTTTTTCTTGAAGTATGGATCTTATTTTTTTCAATAGTTTTATTGACATATAATTCACATATCATACATTAATATTTATAGTTCACTAATATTAAAGAGTTGTATAATTATTGCTACAATCAGTTCTAGAACTTTGTTTCCTTTTTACACTCATTATTCTCCCCATTTCCCTCCAAACTCCTTTCCTATATCCTCAGTAAGCTATTAATCCCTTAACTCAGTTACTGTTCCCATAGATTTACCTACCCGGGGTTTCATAAACTGGAAAACATGCAAAATAAAAAAGGAGCTACAATAATAACAAAGTAAACTAGTGAAAAACTCCAGTAAAAAAGAAAGGAAGTATTAAAAACTATGACAACTTTCAAATGGGTCAAACAGTAGATCAAATGATGAGGTCTTACATCTTAAGTTTCCAGTGCTCTCTAAGAGCAAGGCTATTAACGGCTATTCACATCCCTGGACTCTGGTCAGAAGGGCTCACTGGAGACTCACTCCATGTGGGGGCCTTGCAGATGAATTTTGGGATCTCATTGTCATCCATAGCCTTCTGCAAATTGTGTATTCACAATTTAAGCCCTGATAACTTTCACTCCTTTAGATTTGGATTTTCTTGCTTAGTCTTTGAATCACACAGACTGCTGTGCTTCTTCCATGTAGACTTAGTTGATGCCTCACTTAGATGGCTGCTTGATTGAAGACTCCAGATGCTATTCTTTTTTTAAAGCTGGACACCATCTAGTTTCTTCACCACACTTTGCTATAGCAACTATACCTTCTGTGAGGGTGAGCATTCAGCAGGACCTCATTATAAGAACTAATTATCCTTAGATTGGGGGTAGAATTAAGTGTGAGACCAAATGGATTTTATTTTTGAGATTGAACTACAGTAATATACATTTGAGGTTGAATTACAGGATTTCTTCTGGCCTTCTTGATGCTAGTAGTAGGCTATAAACAACAGTATATCCCATGGCTGTCATGTATATTTTAAATTTTAGCTAGCCTGACCTTGTGGGTTTCTCAGAGTGTAAATCTTTTTTTTTTCTTTTAAAAAATCATTGTATTGGGGGCTCGTACAACTCATCACAATACATACATGCATCCATTGTGTCAAGCATATATGTACATCTGTTGCCATCCACATTCTCAAAACAGTTGCTTTCTACTTGAGCCCTTGGTATCAGTTCCTCATTTTTCCCCTCTCCTCGCTCCCTCATGAACCCTTGATAAGTTATAAATCATTATTATTTTGTCACATCTTACACCATCTAAAGTCTCCCTTCACCCCTTCTCTACTGGGAGGAGGTTATATGTAGATCCTTGTAATCTGTTCCCCCTTTCTCCCTCACCTTTCCTGTACCCTCTGGGTATCACCACTCTCACCACTGGTCCTGAGGGGTCCATCTGTCCTGGATTCCCTGCATTTCTAGTTCCTATCTGTACCAGTGTACATCCTCCAGTCCAGCTGGATTTGTAAGGTAAAATGGGCATCATGATAATGGGGGGAGGGGGAAAGGAAGCGTACAAGAACTAGAGGAGTATTGAATGTTTCATCATTGCTGCACTGTGCCGTGACTGGCTCATCTCCTCCCCATGGCCCTTCTGCAAGGGGATGTCCAATTTCCCACAAATGGGTTCTGGGTCCCCACTCCGCACTCCCCCTCATTCACAATGCTACGATTATTATTATTATTTTTTTGGTCTTTGATGCCTGATACCTGATCCTTCGATGCCTTGTGATCTCACAAGCTGGTGTGCTTCTTCCATGTGGGCTTCTTTGTTTCTCAGTTAGATGCCCCTTGTTTATCTTCCAGCCTTAGGACCCCAGATTCTATATCTTTTGACAGCCGGGAACTATCAGCTTTCTTCACCACATTTGCTTATGCACCTGCTTTGTCCTCAGCGATCTAGTCGGGACAGGCTGGTGTGCTTCTTCCATGTGAGTTTTGTTGTTTCTCAGCTAGATGGCTGCCTTATTATCGTCAGGCCTTTAAGACCTCAGATGCTATATCTTTTGGTAGCCGGGAACCATCAGCTTTCTTCACCACATTTGCTTGTGCACCTGTTGTCTTCAGTGATTGTGCCAGGAAGGTGAGCATCTCATACTACTGAATTGTTAGAACAAAGTGTTCTTGTGTTGAGGGAGTACATAGGGGCCCACTGTCTATCTTTTTCCTTAATACTAAACCTATAAATTTATGTACATAGATTTATTTCCCCCTCATCGTATATAATTATATTTACATCTGCATATGCCTGTATTTAGAGCTCTATAACTACCCTTTGCCTCCTAGTTCTTTCCTCTATTTCTTTGTATGTTCCTAGTGTCCCACTATCATGTTCAGCCTTCATTTGGGTTTCAGGAATTCCTTTTGGTTACATTGTCCGTTATCCAGCCCTGCCAGGCCTCCTACACCCTCCTTGCCACTGATTTTGGATCACTTGTTCCCTTGTCCCTGGGTTTGTTCACACCCACTTCCTTTCCCCCTCCTCCCCCTCTCCCACATCCCCCTGGAACTATCATCCCCTTGTTCTCTCCTCCGGCTTGTATATCCCGCCTATCCCTTTCAGGTAAACATGCAGCGACAATAATATGTACCATCACAAGACCGAGTACAATGAAGCAACAATAGAAAATAAAACAATAGCTACAACAACAACAACAATAACACAAAAAACCCTATAAACAGTTGAGGGTTTATTTGTTGTCCTTCATGAGTGCTTTCCAGTCGAGTCTGGTGTGGTGCCATGCCCTGGCCCCACATCTATCCCTGGGGACTTCATTGCTTTGCTCCCCCTGCTGCTCTGCTGCATGCCACCAGAGGCTGGCTTTGCTGTAGTGACTCAGGGTGGGCACAATTCCCGCCGTGTGTCTCTAGTGTCCTCCCCATTGGTGCTATGGGTCAATGAAGATGCTGTGTCCTGTGATGAGGCTGGCCTGGTGGTCGTCTTTTTGCATTGCTGCTCTGAGCAGAAACATTGTCCTCAGGACTTGGTCAGCCAGGATGCGCTTCACTATTTTTTCCCCTGCCCCCCTCATTGGCTCCTGTGTGCTCTAATTAGACAGTTCCCTCTCCTTGAGCTTTAGCTTCAGTGCTGTCCTCTGAAGTTAATTCTTATGAGGGGGAAGGTGCTGTATACTCAGTTGGTAATGGGGCCGGCCCCTCAGGCCTCTCTATCGGTTCCCTGCTTCATGTCAGTGTGTTGTGTTCTTGTTTTGGAGCTCCGGGTTGAAGTCTGGTCCCTCTTTCCCTGTGGAGACACAATCAGCACCCTCCCCCTGTGTGGGTTAGTGCCCTGTTCCCCAGGCTACCCATGTCTTCCCCCCCCCTCCTTTTTAGTGGGTTACCATATGCTATCCATAGCATTACTAATACTACATTTCTGGAAGGCACGTTGTACCATGTCTTCTGGAATGTCTTTCCATGCATCTCAAACCCACTTTGCTATTAACCCTATGGCAGGCTTCATGAGATTTCCTCCTTTTGTTAGTCAGGCTTGACCAGATGACATCCATTCGTACCACTGACCCGTGTATAAGCCGAACATCAGTTTTTCAGCACATTTTTGTGCTGAAAACTTGGCTTACACACGAGTATATACGGTATGTAATCCCTGAGCCAAGATTCTCAACTTTGTCCCAATGCCCTCATTAATGGCCCTAATAGTTGTACCTCAAGGTCTGTGATCCATCTTGAGTTTATTCTCGTGTATGGAGTGAGGTAAGGGTCTTGCTTCATTTTTCTGGAGCTATGTATCAATTTTTCCAGCACCATGGAATGAAGAAGGCATCCACTTTCCATTTGATCTTTTGGGGGCCCCTTAATAAAGATTAGTTGTCCTTATGCTGATGATTTTATTTCTGGGTTTCCAATCCTTTTACATTGGTCTGAATATCTATCATTACACCAATACTATGGTGTTTTGACCACTGTGGCTGTATAGTCTATATTAATGTCGGTTAAAGCAAGCCCTCCCACTTTGTCCTTCTTGAGCAGTTCTCTGCTAATTCGCGGTTTCTTCCTTCTCCATATGAAGTTGGTAATCTGTTTTTCCAACTCTTTGAAGAAACATGCTGCAATATGGATTGGGATAACATTTAACTTATATAGTGCTTTAGGTAGAATTTACATCTTTACAATATTGAGTCTACTGATCCACGAGCATAGGATCTCCTTCCATTTGTTGAGGTCACGCTTATTGTTGAGGTTGGTTTGTTTTAATAGTGTTTTGTAGTTTTTGTCGAACACATCTTTTGTTTTTTGAGTTAGGTATATCCCTAGATATTTCAATGTGTGTTTGGCTATTGTGAAGGGTACCCCTTTTTTTGATCCCCTCTTCTGTGGCCTTGTCCGATGTGGACAGTATTGCAATAAACTTCTGTTTGTTGATCTTGTAACCTGATAGGCATATTCCTCTATTGCTTCCAGTACTCCTCTTGTGGAACTTTTAGGATTTTCCATATATAAAATCATATTATCTGTGAATAACGATGATTTCACTTCTTCCTTCCTCAGACAAATAACTTTGATGTCCTTTCTTTTCCTCCAGTACGATGTTAATGGGGACAAGGAACATCCTTGCCTAGTTCCCTTTTTCAGAAGAATTGATCTTGTCTTTTCTCCATTGACTACCACAGTGGCTGTTGGTTTTTATATATATAGCTTCTATTATATTGAGGAATTTTCCTTCCATTCCTAGCTTATTGAGTGTCTTAAACATGATTTGGTGTTGGATGTTGGCGAATGCTATTTCCGCATCTATCGATATTATGTGGTTCTTATACTTTTTCATTTCAGTGTGGCTTATAATACTACTAATGGTCTTTCGTATACTGAACCATCCCTGCATCCCTGGTATGAATCCTGCTTGGTCATGGTGAATTATTTGTTGTATATATTTTTGTATTCTCTTGGCGAGTATTTTGTTGAGGATTTTGCATCAATATTCATTAGGGAAATTGGTCTGTAGTTCTCAGTTCTTGTGGGATCCTTGCCCAGTTTAGGTATCAGAGTTATACTAGCTTCATAGAAGAAATTTGGGAGTTTGCCATCTTTTTTTATGTTCTGGAAGAGTTTGTGTAGGATTGGTGTCAGTTCTTCCCTGTATGCTTGATAGAAGTCTCCTGTAAACCCATCTGGTCCAGGTGATTTTTGTTTGGTAATCCCTTGATAACCTTGTCTGTTTCTTCTATTGATAAGGGTCTGTTGAGGTTCTTGACGGCCAGTAGTGATAATCTAGGGAAGAATTGTTTTTCCAAGAATTTGTCCATGTTTTCCAAGTGTTTGAATTCATTGGAGTACAGTCCTTCATAGTACTGTGTAAGTATCCTTTGATTTCACTGTGTTCCATTGTAATATCTACTCTTTCACCCCTCATCCTTGCTGTTAAAATGTGTTCCTTTCTTTCTTTGGTCAAATTCGTGAGAGGTTTGTCTATTTGGTGTATCCTTTCGAAGAACCAACTTTTAACAGCATTGATTTCCCCCCCCACCCCCCATAGTTTTCTTATTTTCTCTCTCCTGAATCTCAGATCTACTTTTTATGATTTATTTTCTTTTGCTATTAGTTGTATTATCTTGTTGACTCTGCTCTATTTGCTGTAAATGTTGTGCCAGTGTATCTGTCATAAGCCTCTCCTCCTTATGTGAGCATGTAACTATGAGACTTTCTCTGATGACTGCCTTTGCTGTGTCCCATAAGTTTTAGTATGTCATGTTTTCATTCTCATTGGTTTCTAGAAATTTCCTAATTTCATCTCTGATCTGAACCAGTGTATACTCCTTTTGCAATAGAGTTATTCATTCTTCAATTTTTTCCCTTGATTTCTTTATCTTCCTTTTGTTGATTTCCAATATTATCACACAGTGGTCAGAGAGAGAGGTCTGTGTGGTATCCATGTGCTTAAATTTATGTAGATTCGACTTACGCCCTAGCATGTGGTCCCTCTTGAATATATGCCATGTGGGCTTGAAAAGAATGTGATTGTTTTTGTATTTGGGTGGAGAGCTCTGTAAATATCTATCAGGTCAAATTGTCTTATTTTAGTGTTTAGATCTTTAGCCTCCTTGTTGAGCTTCTTTCCCAGTGATCTTTCTCAGAGAGCAGTGTATTGAAGTCACCTACCATAATTGTTGAGGCTGTAATTTCTTTTTTCATCTTTTGGAGCGTTTGATTGAAATATTCTGCTGAACACTTGTTTGGTGAGTAAATGTTTAGAATGCATAGTAGTTCTTTGTGTACTGTTACCTTGAGCATTATATAGTGTCCCTTGTCCTTTGAGGTCAATTTTATGTGAGATTAGGATCGCAACCCCTGCTTTTTTGAATTGTTGTTTGCGTGGTATGTTTTTCTCTAGCCTTTGATTCCCAGCCTATTTTTGTCTGTAATCTTGAGATGTGACTCCTGTAGGCAGCAGATGGAGGGATTGTGTTTTCTAAGCCAGTCTGTTAGTCTCTATCTCTTAAAGCCTGAGTTCAATCCATTGATATTCAGGGTTATTACATCTATTTGTGGACTCTGTAATATCATTTTATCCCTCTTATGTTGGGTGTTTTCTTACCTCCATTTCTTTTCCATGGGTTGTGCATATGTGTGTTAGTGGTTCATTCTTGCCTTCTTTCCATTGTTGAACCTGTGTTATCTAGGGAGCTGTTTTCCGTTTGGTGGTCTCTGGTTGGAGTTCTTCTGTGGGATGGTCTCTTGCATGTGCTTGGTGAGCGTTGTTCTTCTGCCCATACTGGGTTGGCGAGGATCTTTTGTAGTGCTGGGTTCCTTTTAGCATATTCTTTGAGACTTTCCTTGTCCAGGAAGACTCTCACTTCTCCATCAATTTTGATAGCTAATTTGGCAAGATAGAGTATTCTTGGGTTTGCGGTATTTTTCCTGCAATTTTCTGAATATGCTGCTCCATTGTCTGCTCTTTTTATAGTGTCTGCTGATAGATCTGAGCATATTCTTATCTGCTTGCCTTTATATATGGTTGCCAGTTTTTCCCTAGCTGCTCTTACAATTTTCCCCTTTTCCTCATAGTTAGTTTAACAACTTTATGTCGTGGTGCCTTCTTATTGGGATTCTGTCTAGCTGGTATTCTTTCGGCCACCTGGATAGTTGCCTGGTTTTCATTCTTTAAGCTAGGGAAAATTTCCTCCAAGCATTCCATCACTATTTTGGATGTTGGCTTCATTGATGTGGATTCCTCCGGCAAGCCAATAGTTCTGATGTTGTTCCTTCTCATAGCGTCAGACATAGCTCTGAGGTTTTCTTCAGCTTCTCTGATGGGCTTGTGAGACTTTTTCTCATGTTTATTAAATTCTTCTTGAGAATCCTCTAGGTCACTGGTGAGGTTCTCTGCCTCCTCCATATCTGGGCGAAGTCCGTGAGTTTGCTGTTAGTTTTTGTTATCTCGCCCTTTAACTCCTGTATTTCCCTTTGGTGCATGGCCTTTATTTTCTCTATCATTTTCTCCCTTTTCTATAATGCTTCCCTCATGTCCTGTATAGCTCCAAGCAGCATCCTGAAGATTTCTTTCTGTGGTAGGTCCAGGTGGTCTTCTGGCATTGGATTTTGTTTCTCTTTTCTTGTTGAAACTGTTGTAGCAGCTTGCTGGTATTTGGTCGATTTATTGGAACTAGGTACCATTTTCCCAGGTGTCTCAGAGCCCTGGGCTCTCTCTTTGGGAGGTTGGTACTGGTGTTTCAGCAGGCTGCTTTTAGCCAACTTCCTTGTAAGGTTGTGTTTCACCTTTGTCCTGCTGGGGTTTCCCTCTCCCCTTGAACTACGGTTTGTGCTCCAGCCACCTTCAGGTCTCCTTAGGGGCTGTTGTTTGCAGCTATGCACACTGCGGTCTGATAAAAAGTGTTGACTCAAGTGAAGGGGAACATATTTTGGGGATGGGTTGGGGATTTGGTGATCTACTTCTGGCTAGGAGTACTTCCCACAGGTAGGCGGGTGGGAGGGGGGGCCGCTACTGGTGTGCTGATCCATTGCTTGGAGCACAGAGGGTGGGGTGGATTGAGCAGGGAGAAGGGAGAATGCAGTAGGCAAGTCCCAAAGGCCTGGGTCCCTATGCTACAACTGCAGAAAATGCTGCCAGACTTGTGTCCGCTCCCTGGCATGCCTGAAACGGTGTGGCAGGATGGGAACCTCTGTGTGTGCGTGTGCATTGCATGTATGTATGGTGGGGGGAAGAAAGCCAGGGAGGGAGCTGGATGGCCGATTTGTGAGGAGCGCAGAGATGGGGTGGGCACCTTTGGGTTGAGACCTCTGGGAGTGGAGGCAGTTTGATTGGCGGTTTGTGGGAGCACAAAGGCATGGCAGCATCATCTGCCATCTACCTGATTATGCTGTGGCGCCAGGGCACGAGCCTCCCAGGAGGAGGCGGGGATCGTCTGGCTGGCTGGTCAGCAAGGGGTGCCCAGATGGGGCATGAATCTCTGCAGGGGGGCGATATACCGGCTGGAGCACCCACATGGGACCCCGGGCATCATGGGCAGAGTAGGGGGTACTAGCTGGTGATTCTGCACAGAGCGCCGAGGCAGGGCAGCTGCCTCCGCAATGCTCCTGGCTGCCCTGTGGTGCCAGCAGAGTGGGCACTCTGAGCATCACGCAAGAGACCACGGGTGTCCGCTTCTGCTTCAGAGAAGTACTCTGAGTTGTCTTGGGAATCGACAGACAGACTTGATACCCCTACTAGGCCCCTAAATTTCGCCACTCACTGAGTTCTGGATGTGAGCTACCTGTATGGCAGCCGTCTTCCCCCGACTCTCTGTGAGTGTAAATCTTGAAGGGAGTAGAAAGCCTCATCTTTCTCCTGGTGGTTTTTCATTGCCAACCTTTCACTTAGCAACCTAGTATGTAACCCACTATGCCACCATGACTCTGGACCTAAATGGCAAGGGCTAGAGAACGTAATGACAGTAGTGAGGCCAGGAAGAGGAAATGTGGGACAGACAGGGGTAAAAAAAATCCAAACTGCTGTAATAGAATTGATTCAGACTCTTAGTGATCCTGTAGGACAGAGTAGAACATCTATTTGGGATTTCTGAGATTTGGGGTATGAACTTGTTATCAGTTCAGTGCATAACCCACTATACAACCAGGGCTCCTAGTGGTAGGGAGTGGTAAATTTTGTTGTTAGGTGAACTCCCTTTATTCTCTCACTTAATCCTGTTTATTACTGCTTGTGAGTTTAACGGATTCTGAGTGAAGCCTGGTTATAATCTTTCTGTTCCTTCTCTTGGAAACAGACGTGAGAGAACAAGTAAAGGGACTTTTACATTTTATTTTGCCTATCTTTTATCCCTTAATATTAATAATGATAGGGATACATAAAGCATATTCATATGTTGTTGTATAATCTCCATATGCATCTCATAATGTATCCCCATTTTACAGATGAGTTAATTTGAGCTGCAGAGTGGTCAAATAGCTCACCTAAGGTTATTGAGCTAGTAAATATAGAGCTGGAACAAGAACCGAAGTGAAAAATTATCAGAAAGCATTATAATGGCCACTTAGGAATGAAAGTATTTCAAATGAAAATGAAAGCATTTCCGCCTATGGGTTTGCCATTAAAGCTGTAACTTTCAGGATAGGGCAAGATATGACAAAATAACGAGGTATAAATTACCAAGGGCATATGAGGGAGGGGGGAATGGGGAGGGAGGGTGGAAAAAAAAGAGGACCTGATGCAAGGGGCTTAAGTGGAGAGCAAATGCCTTGAGAATGATTGGGGCAGGGAATGTATGGATGTGCTTTATACAATTGATGTATGTATATGTATGGATTGTGGTAAGAGTTGTTTGAGTCCCTAATAAAATGTAAAAGAAGAAAAGAGAAAAAAATGATTAGGGCAAAGACTGTACAGATGTGCTTTATACAATTGATGTATGTATATGTATGAACTGTGAGAAGAATTGTACCAGCCCCAATAAATTGTTAAAATAAGTAAATTAATTAATTAAAAAAAGCTGTAACTTGTGGAGCACAAGTTTTCTGATGCATATTTAAAATTTTTATTTTAAGTATGAATATTCTTTCGTTTTTACCTACCTATGAACTCAAAAGGAAAACCAATCCCCTTATTGTTCACATTGTGAGTACATTAACATGATGTGAGGAAGTATAGATTATATAGTGCGATAGAAAAACACATTGTGCGTATCACTTCAGCTTACTGAAATCAGAATCTGAGAGTTGTATTTTCTGCTCAGATTGCTGACTCCTTTACAACTTTTAACATAATCTGGGTCTGCCTCATTCACATTCCTTTGTTTTCTCTGTTGTTGTTAGGATTGTTAAGCCCAAAGTGGCGTCCATGGAGGAGATGGCCTCCTTTCATACAGATGCCTATCTGCAGCATCTCCAGATGGTCAGCCAAGATGGTGATGATGGCCACCCCGACTCCATAGAATATGGGCTAGGTAAGGTTCTAATGAGACAATGACTAACAAGACAATGATGAGAGGTAGAACACTTTCATCTATAGATTGTAACTAGTTAATTATTTATAATTTGCATTGTGATTTTTAATAAATCTCCAGTTAAATAATGTGTTAATCATTAATCTCTTGGTTTAGCTACGTAACATCATTTGAGAAAACGGTATGGGTTTTGTGAAACTGAGTGATGGATTAGATGGGGGAAAGTCTTTCAATGGTTTAGGCCCTGATAAACCATAAAAAAAAAATGAAACCCAAACTATACTGCCATTGAGTTCATTCTGATTCATAGCAACCCTATAGGACATAATAGAACTTCCCCTTTATGTTTCTGAAACTAAATCTCCATGGGAGTAGAAAGCCTCATCTTTTTCTTGTGGAGCCTCTGGTGGTTTCAAACTGCTGACCTTACTATTATGTTAGCAGCTCCAAACATAACCACCAGGACCCCTGTTAGGCTCTAATTGTGGTGTCTATATCTAGTCTGATTGTGTATGTGCTGACTTGGATGTCCTTGAATACAGGTTTATGGCCTAGCTAAATTTTCTACTGTATCCTTTATTAAACAACTACATTTTAAAAACTAAATGGCTATCACCATGGTTTAGTAGAAAGCACACTGGACTGAGAATCAAGAAACCTCACTTGCAGACCTGACTCTCTGCTATGTAAGCAAGAGATACCATTTCTCAGGCCTCAATTTCTTCACCTATTGGTTATGACTAGTTAACGTGTAAGGTTTTTTTTCCTCTCAAGCTCTAATATTTTAAAAATCCTTTTCCTATTATTAGAATGTTTCTGTCTCAGTTGCAGCTCATGCCAGCGCAGTCACTTTTCGGTAAATTGTCTCATCTCAAACACATTTTCCTTGTTGTAAAATTCATTTCTTACAAAGTAATCTGATTCTTGCCCTAAGGTTATGACTGCCCAGCCACTGAAGGGATATTTGACTGTGCAGCAGCTGTAGGAGGAGCTACAATCACAGCTGCCCAATGCCTGATTGATGGAAAGAGCAAAATAGCAATTAACTGGTCTGGAGGGTGGCATCATGCAAAGAAGTAAGAAAATTGCTTTCCTACTTTCTGACTGTACCTGAATCAATTTTCCTGTTATGTACAAGGGGGTACTCTCCCCCCAAAATGAAAACTTTTTTCAAGCTATGTATTTAAATTTTTTACAAAACAACCTTATCACCTTCAAACTACCCTCCATTATACTTAATACATTTGTCAAATCTGCAATTCCATTCTTGGAAATATTTTTCAAACTCGTGTTTGGATGGCTGACTGTACCTCCCTTGTTTTTTTCTTCACTTTTTCTAACTTCATCAAATTGCTGTCCTTTCATGTCCCTCTTTATTCTTGGAAACAAAAAGAAGTCACATGGAGCAAGGCCACGTGAGAGTAAGGTGCGTGGGGCAAGAGAGGCATGCTAGTTTGTTTGTTTTGTTTTTTTTTTTTGACAAAAACTGGCCTATTGAGATGGCTGCATGAGCAGGTGCATTGTCGTGGTGGCAAAACCAGTCCCCTGTCTGCCACAAATCAGGCCTTTTTTTGGTCGCACACTGTTCTGCAATGTGAAAACTTGATTAACCTGGTGGAACAAACTCCCAAGTGCACTATGAGTTGACAGACACCCAGAACAAAGTTTGTCATCAATCAACATTGCACCTTTTTTTAAACGAGAAAGCTACTCATCTTGAGTTTTTCCCACAGCACTCCTTTTGTTAGCTGTGTTCAACATCACAACAGTTTTTGCAGCAATTTTCCTGAGCAGAAAGCAAAATTTCACAGCTGTACACTGTTCTCTTAAATCGGCCATCCCCCCAAAATGAAAGATTCAAGCAAAACTGCTTTCACACACAAAAAATTCACTGTGACTAGAGAACGTTCCCAGGCAATGCCACTGGGTGTATTAAGTGCGAGTTGCTCCATGCTCACCTGGCGGGGGGTGGAGGGATGAGCACTATGAAAAAATGAGTACTACAAAAGCTCTTGGTTTTGGGGGGTACCTCCTCGTAAAAGCTTATGCTTATTTTATTGACATCTGCTGAGAGATTTGTATGTATTAGGCATCCTGAAGAGATACAAATGGAAATAGAAGGTGACTAATAACAGCATAGTAGAAAGAATACTATACTATTGAAAGTCAAGATAACCGGGTTCTAAGCCTAGTTTTACTCATAGCAAGGTAACTTACTTTGTAGGCCTCAATTTTTCATCAGTGAAATGGGCAGTGTGAAGGATAACTGCACAATCTCTAAACTCCTCTTCACCTTTCTGAAAATTTCCTGGGGATATTTCACTTGAGGAACATTAGCAAGATAAGAATAAGTAGGGAACAACATCAATAATGGTATCAGTTGAATACCTGTGTGAACTGAAGAGATTTAGCAGTAGAAAAAAGTCTTATAAGTACTAGTTTTGAGATCGTTCATGAAAGAAGTTGCAAACATTTTCAAATAGAGAATTGATGAGAATAGTTCGAAATTGGAAGACTGAGGAATCAAGAAGCAAACGTACGCTTCCATCTCTAAAGAAAGTAGTAACCTAGAAATGAGCAATTCTCTAAGGAGAAAGCTATTCTTAGGTATTGCTTGGGATTAGAGGAAAAAGTCTTCATAGAGGTTTATATTAACATTTCAAGCAGTAATACTCTTGAGAAGGCCTTTTTAGTACTCAGCATCTTTTCTGATATGTCTGTAGTATTTAACGAATGTTGGAAGAAAAGGATTTTAAAAACAATTTATCAGTGTGCTGTCTGAATGAAATGATTCCAGACAAACTGAAACCCTTGATAATTGTTCTTTTCTCCTTTTATCGTACTGTTGTTTATATGTCCAGTTCTGAGGATTTTGGTTTTCTTAAAATTGAATTGTAATCCGTACTTAAGTTCTTCTTTTTAAAAAAAATCATTTTATTGGGGGCTCATACAATTCTTTTTTTTAAAAACAATTTATTAGGGACTCATACAACTCTTATCACAGTCCATACATATACATACATCAATTGTATAAAGCACATCTGTACATTCTTTGCCCTAATCATTTTGATCTTAATCAGCAAGTGCTTTAAGTCCTCCTCATTTTCAGCAAGCCAGATTGTGTCATCTGCATACTGCAGGTTGTTGATAAATCTTCCTCGACTCCTGCTGCTGTGTACTTCTTCATATAGACCAGCTTCTCAAATTATTTGGTCAGCTTACAGATTGAATAAGAATTGTGAAAGTATACTACCCTGACAGACCTCTTCTGATTTTAAACCTCTCAGTTCTTTTCAAACGACTTACCTTTTGGGATTCACATTCTTCTGAATATTAACCATAGTTTGTTAGGGTTCACATAGGTGAATGCCTTTGCATATTCAATAAAACACAAGAAACACTTTTCTTGTGGTCTCTGCTTTTAGCCTTGATCCATCTGACATCAGCAGTGATACTTCTTATGCCATGTCCTTCTGAATTTGGCTTGAATTTCTGGCAGTGTCCTATCGATGTACTATCAATGCAGCTGTTTTTGAATTATCAACATTTTACTTGCATGTGACATTAATATTGTTTGAAATTTTCTGTATGATTTCAAAAAGCAGCTCGAGAACCCAGGCATCAATGCAAAGAAGTAAGGAAACTGTGACTCTGTGGGGTCGCTGTTCTTCAAAATGGGCACAACACAAATACTGTAGTCAGTTGGCCAGGTAGCTATCTTTGAGTTTTCTTCAGTGCTTCATCACCTTGTTGAGACATTTCAATTTTTATTTTGTCAGTTACTATTCTGTCAAATACTGGAGCCTTGCTTTTTGGTAACACCCTCAGTACAGCTTGGACCATCAGTACCGTAGGTTCTTGATCATAGGTTACTACCTGATATGATTGAATGTCAACCAAATCTTTTTGGTACAGTGACTGTGTAATCCCTCCATCGTCTTTTGTTGTTTCCTGCATTATTCAATATTTTGTTCATGGAATCCTTCAATATTATAACTTGAGGCTTAAATGTGTTTTCAGTTATTTCAACTTCATATATGTTGAGTGTATTCTTTTTTGGTTTTCTAAATTCAAGTCTTTGCACATTTTTTCATAGTAATTTGTCTTCTCGGGCTGCCTTTTGAAATTTTCTGTTCATCTCTTTTACTTCATCTTTTCTTCCATGGGCTGTAGCTATTCTGTGTTCAAGAGAAAGTTTGAGTCTCTTTTGACATTCATTTTGACTTTTTCTTTCTTGTGTTTTTAATGACCTTTTGTGGTCTTCATAAATGATGTTCTTGATGTCCTACCACAGCTCATCAGACCTTCTGTCACTAGTGTTCAGTGCAGCAAATCTATTCTTCAGATGTTGAAATTCAGCTGAGATATATTCAAGGTTGTATTTTGACTCTCATGGACTTGTTTTAATTTTCTTCACCTTCAACCTGAATTTACAAATGAGCAATTTGTTTCAATTGGTTCCACAACTGGCCTCCTTTTGATAGCTGATAATGAGCTTTCTTCATACTTTTTTCCCACAGATGTAGTCAGTTTGATTCCTTTGTATTCTGTTGCTGAACTGTATACATACAGTTGCTGTTTAAGTTGTTGAAAAAGGGTATTTGCAATGAAGAAGCCATTGGCCTTATAAAATTCTATCATATGATTTCCAGCGTTATTTCCATCCTATGGCCATGTTTTATAACTACTGTTCCTTCTTCATTGTTTAAACTTCTGCATTCCAATCACCTATCATTTGCAATCTATTTTCATTGCATGGTTGATCAATTTCAGGCTGAAGAATTTAGTAGAATCCCCCAGTTTCATCAACACTATCTGTAGTTGTTGGTGTGTAAATTATTTGTATTGACTAGATTTCCTTGTAGGCATATAGATATTATCCTATGACATCAGCATTATGCTTTAAGATAGATCCTGCAATTTCCTCTTTGATGAAGATTATGATACTATTCTTTTTGACCTTATTATTCCTGGTACAGTAAATTATGTGATTGTCAATCTCAAAATGGCCAATACCAGTACATTTCAGCTCACTAATGCTTAGGATATCAATTTTTTAGGATATCAATCTTTATGCATTCCATTTTCACTTTTGACATCTTATAGCTTTCCTAGATTCATACTTCATATATTCCAAGTTCTGATTATTAATAGCTATTTTCAGCTGTTTCTTTTGATTTTGAGCCATGCCTCAGCACATAAAGGTCCTGAAAGCTTTACTTCATCATCCACATCATTATGGTGGATTCTGTTTTGAGGAGGCAATACTTCAGTTGCATTTTAAGTGCCTTCCAACTAGAGGGGGTCATTTTCCATCACTATAAGCCACTGCTGTTCATAAGGTTTTCTGTAGCTAGCCCTCAGAATTGAACAGCCTCTTCCATTTTTGTGGTCTGTTCTTAGTCTGGAAGCTCTGCTGAAGCATATTCATCTTGAGTGACCCTGTTGATATTTGAAATACCAGTGATGTGGTGCGTTTCAATTTGTGTTGTAAGAGTTTCAATTTCCACATATCCTTGCCAACATTTCATATTTTCTGTTTGATTTTGTTTTTATCTCACCATAGTTATCCCAATGGGAGTGAAAACACATCTCATGTAGTTTATATTTGCACCTCTCTGGTGGCTAATAATATTAAACATCTTTTCATGTGTGTGTTGGTCATTGGAATATCCTTTTTGGTAAAGTGTTTATTCAAGTCATTTACCTATTTTATTTGTTTTCCTGTTAAGTTGTTTAAGTTTTACATATATATATGTTATTAGATTCTTAGTGGATATATAGTTCCCCCAAATATTCTACCAGTTAGTAGCTTGTCTTTTCATATTTTTGGTAACAGTTTTTTGGTGGATAAAATTTTGAAATTTTTATGATATCACATTCATTTATTTTTTGCCTTTTGCTATTTGTACATTTGTTATTTTATTAGTGAGTCTACTTTAAAAAAATAAGCCTGATGTGGTTGTTTCTGAATTTTTCTAAGAATTTATGGTTTTAGAATGCACAGTTAGGTCCTTACTGCATTGTAAATTTATTTTTGTGTTTGGCTTGAGGCATATTAAGTATTAAAGTTATATAGCATCAGTCTTCTGATGTGTTCTTCTTTTTAGATACTGTGTTGGTTTTTCTAACTCTTTTGCTTTCCAGGACCTCTGGTGGCACTGTCAAGTAAGTGTCGCACTGCCACACTCAGGGAAAAGTTAAGGCTGGTCTGCTCTCATAAAAATTTAGAGCCCTGGAAATTCTATAAAGGGTTGTTGTGAGTTGGAATCAACTCAATGACAGCGGGTTTTGGTTCCCTCTCTATATAACTTTAGAATTAGTTTGTTGATACCCACAAAATAATTTACTGGGGATTTGTGATTGCTTTGAATCTATGATCATTCTGGGAAGAACTTCCATGTTAAAAATATTGTCTTATCCATGAACATGGAATGTTGTTATATGCCATCAAGCCAATTTCTGACATATAGCAACCCAATATGCCAAAGTAGAACTGCCTCCATAGTTTTCTAGGCTGTAACCTTTGGAGGAGCAGATCTTTGTGTTAGCAGCCCAGTGTTCAACTACTGAGCCACCAGGGCTCTTTACCAAGAATAGTGCATGAGAAGTGATGTCAGTTGCAATCAGCTTGAGGGCACCCGTTATTGCTCTTGTTGCATGTGGGAGGAGGTGAAAGAAGAGGAAGATGACCAGGTTTCTGTTTAGCTTGTTTGGGTATGGCCCATACAAGCAAGCAATTCTTAACAATAGCTAATATATTTTAAGCTAAGTGCTAGTGACTTGCATTTTGCTCTTCTGTCCTCACAAGAACATTAGGAGGTTTGGTATTGTTACCCATTTTCCATGATACAGAAATACTGAAAAACAATTTGTTCAGGATTTTTAGGTGGCAAAGTTGAGACTCAACACACAAGCAATCTGATTATTAATTCTGTGTGATTAGCCATTGCATATTCTACTACAATAAAAAGGAGTGGATGATGGTATGCAATGGAAGTAATACTCAGGTGAATTGGATATTCGGAGTTGTATATGGAGGTAGAAGCGGAAATAGAAATAAAAGTGTTATGGATATAACAAATGGTGGTATAAATTCTGAAAGTGGATGAGATTACTGAGGTGAAATAAAAAGAGTGAGGAGAAAGACAAATAAGAGAGTACAAAAAGAAAGATAAGAGAACACAGAACCCAAGGAAGCATTGATTTCTAATGGGCAAGCAGATGAAAAGACTAGGGAATTCAACTGAAAAGCAACAATTAAGAGTAGCTAGAGAGGTCTTGGAATGTCAAGATATCAAAAGCTTTTTAAAATACAGAGTTCTCAGAGATCCCATGTACTATCTGGTCAGTCCAGCTAGTTACTAAAGGATCAGTCATATTTGGCAATTAAGGTTAATGGTCTTTATAAGAGAATTTTGGAGAAAGTAATGAGTAGAAAGTAAAGAAATACCTAGGAAAGGATGACTGTTTTCCAGAGGTTTGAATGAGAAAGGAAAGAAGAGAGGTGTGGCCAAGAGAAATTAAAGGCTAAAGCATAGTTGACCCAGACCTTCATTCCTGAGAGACAAACCAGAGAACCCTTTCTAACACAATAGTGTTTGTATTATCCATTTGAAAATATTTAAGTACATTTAAAGGTTGAAAGGAAAATATTGGAAATGCATATGAGATGGATGAACAGTGCAGAGAAGACTACAGGAAAGAAGCAAGTAAAATGGCTTTGGGAGGATGGGACCCACCTCTTCTGAAGCCAGAGAAAAAGAAAGATGTGACAGAGGAGATTGAGTTGTCTGCTGTTCAGTTTCTGCCATATGTCCTCTTGTTTCTCTGTGGACAACTCCTGTTCTCCTATATGAAAGTAAGCCAAAAATGACGGCTAAAACCATCATAGAAGCTTTATTAATAAAAAACATAGAAATGCAAAGTTGTTGTTTCTGGACACATCTTCCATCTATGTCTGTATGTATGGAGGCATTGTTTCTGCTTCCTTAAACTTTCCCCAAAGAATTCTATACTGTTTGATTTACATTGTGAAGGAACTGCAGCTTTGGCATCCTTGAGAGACTCAAATTGTGTTCCTTTTCAATGTTATTTGAGTGTGGGAAACAAAAACAAATCTGAAAGGGCAAGATTAGAACTGTCTGGTGATCTCTTTCAGAGGAGTTGGCAGTGGTAGCCAAGCAACAATGTAGCCAAGCAACAATCTTCTGGTCTCAGGGTTGTCGAGGCTCTTTAGTCCCTTGGATTAATTGTTCCCATGCATTTGGATTTTCTTCACTCTTCTTTGTTCCATAGAGGAGAAGCCAAAGTTGCACCTTAGATGTGTGTCAGTGTGCCTCCTATAGGATATTCCTTTTTTCTACTGACTCTCTACGAAGCATGATAGGGACTGGTCTCTCCAGATAACTTGTCCAGATTACAAGAGATAAAATCTTGCCATTCTTGATTCTCAAGAGTATTTGTTCTTGCTGTTCATGATATATATTTAGTATTCTTTGCCAATGCCATATTTCAAAGTTATCAATTATTCATCAGGATTCCTTATGTATTGCCCAGGTTTCACATGCATATGAATGTCCTGAAAATACCATGGCTTGAGTCAGACCCACCTTAGCTTTCAAGACATTTTTGAATTTTAACATTTTAAAGAGGTCTTTTGCAGCAGATTGGTCCAATGCAGTATGCTGTTTGCTTTCTTGACTACTGCTTCCATGAGAATTGATTGTGGATCTAAGAAAAATGAAACCCTTTACAATATCAGTATTTCCCCCATTTATGTTGATGTTGCATATTGGTTGAATTGTGCTCATTGGTCCAGAGTCACTGTACTAAAAAGAATTAGATGACATCCAATCATTTAAGGAGGTGTACATGATCAAGAACGAATGGTATTGAAGGAAGAAGTCCAAACTACATTGAACTCTTTGGTGAAAAGCAAGGTTTCAGGAGTTGACAGAATTCTAATTGAGATATTGTAGCAAATGGATATAGTACTGGAAGCATTCACTAATCTAAGCTAATTAGAAGAGAACCATACGCATCATACATTCTTAGTACCCCCCAAAAGATGATACAATGGAATGTAGAAATTACTGAACAATATCATTGACATTGCACACAAGTAAAATTAGGCTCAAGATGATATAGAAACATTTGCAGCAATACATTGGCAGAGAACTGCCAAAAGTTCAAGTTAGATTCAGAAGAGGATATTTTATAATAGATATCATAGCTGATATTAGATGGATCTTGGCTGAAAATAGAACATACAAAGAAAAGATTTTGTCTATGTTTTATTATGTAAAAGCATTAAACACTGTGGATCATAAGTAATTTGGATAACATCAATACAATCGCCTTTTCCCAGGGGGATGATTAACACTGTTTTTCTTGGTTTTTATTTGGAGGGAGCAGTTGTTTGGTTGATTTGTTTTTTGTATTTGTTATAATGTAACCGCCAAAGTAAAGCAGAGCCGTTTGTAACCCATGGACAAGCAGATGGATTCTGGCTTCCCCTGTGATTCTAGCCCCAATCTGGGAACAGTTCTTATAACATGGCCCTGTTCGATACTTGCCGTCATGAAAAGATCACTGAAGATAAGGGTGTTACAGCAAAGTGTGGTTAAAAAAAAGCAGATGGTGCTCAGCTATCAATTGGAATAGTGTCTGGGTTCTTAAAGGCTTGTATTCAAACAGCCCTTTAATTGAGACATCAATTAAGTCCACTGGTCTGTGTGATTCAAAGATGATGATAACAGCATCCAAATATGATGAAGAGAAAAGTATCCGAGCTTAAATTGTGAACACCCAATTTATAGAAGGCTGTGGAGGAAATGAGAGCCCAGAATCCATCTGCAGAGTATCTGGTCAGATTAAGCCTCTGGCAGATCCCTTCTAGCCAAAGGTGAGGAACTCAAACTGCTTTGCTAGCAGGCAGTGACAGTTTCTAATTTGATGGCAGTGGATTGAACCATGGTGTGATATGATACTTGATCAGTTGACCTCCCTCTTGAACCAATCTGAATTTGCTGTAGGCTCAAGTATTTCTTGCTTGTTCCATGATAGAATTTTTTTCTCTGGCTTTTAAAATATTGTCAGTAGTCTTTTCTTCCTTACTCTTTATTTTTGTTTTTATATTCTTATGATTTTCTTTCTGTTTCATTTTGTTTTATTGTTCTTGTTAGGTTCAGCACAGAAGGAGTGGATGCATAGAGACAATAACTGATAGAATGACTAATTGGGGATGGGGTGGGGTGGGGTGGACGAGGGTATTGAGGGAGCAAACAATGAATACAAGAGAGGGAAGGGAGCATTAGAACTGATTGTGATGATGTACATGTATATACAACTCTTTTAAAAAGTGATTTAATTATGGTGGTGTATGATTTGTGAATATTATATGAGGAAGACTTGAAAAATAAGAAAACAAACTTGAACAATGATTAGCAGAGATGAAGGAGGAAGAGTATTTTCTTAGCGGGCATTGAGTTTATGTTAATGGTGGTGGAATAATTTGGAAAAAAATCAGTATTGGTTGTACAACACAAAAAGTATAATTGATGACACTGAATTATACACATAGAAGTTGTTGAATTGGAGAATATTTAGTTGTGTATATTTTTACCACAATTAAAACAACAAATTAAACCATGAATAACAATGATTATAAGGAAGAAGAAAGTGCACTAAAATTGATTGTGGTACAACCAGAGGAAAGCTGAAGCAAAGGAAGGAGGAAGAACGGTACGGAGCACACCTGGGTCCACCAAGCTCAGAGGACGATAGCCCGGCTCGAAGGGCCCAATGTACAGAGAGGACCATATAGCTGGCCCCATGGCGAGATGCAACATCCTGCACTGACCCATGGCCCTACATGGGACAGCACCTGAGACACAGTGGGGGATGTGCGACTGAGCTGACCCCACCACACTGAGGCAAAACACTGGGGGCGTGCAATGGAGTGGCGGGGGAAGCAGAGTAAGGATGTCCCGAGGGAGTATAAAGAATGGACTTTGGGGCCAGGATGTGGCACCCCATCAGACTCATCCAGAAAACACTCCTGAAGGTCAATAAACATACCTCGAACTACTAACAGGTGTTTTGGTTTTTTTGGCTTTTTTTTCTTTCTCTTCTTTTTAAATTTTGTATGTTAGTGGCTTTTTTGTTTATCAGCGTGTTGGTGTTGCTGCTGTCGACGCCATGTTCTTATGTGCCACTTTGGTGCTTTCGAAGCCATCTGCATTTGTATGCACATATTACTATATCAGCAGGTCCACCTAGATAAGATAGGCTGGACAAACAATGTGAGAAGAAAATAGCGGGACCAACGGTCCCGGAAGAGGCACATGAAAGTGTGGGAGGTAGGGGAAGGGAGGAGGTGTTGGCCAACACAGGGACAGGGAACAACGAGTGGTTTAAAACTAGTGGACGGAGGGGATGGGAGGACTGGTAGGGAGTGACCAAGGGCAAGGTAACTGAAAGGAATTACTGAAACCAGAATGAAGGCTGAACATGGTAGTGGGACAGGAGGAAAGCGTAAGGAAATAGAGGAAAGGAGTAGGAGGCAAAGGACATACATAGAAGCCTAAATACAGACATGTACATATGTAAATATTTTTATAATTATGGGGAAAATAGACCTAGGTACATTATTTATAGGTTCAGTAGTAGGGTAGCAGATGGACATTGGGCCTCCTTGCGCATACTCCCTCAATACAATAGCACCTTGCTCAGGTCATTCCATGACACCCACCTTCCCGACATGATCGCTGAAGACAGATGTGTGCATTAGCAAATGTGGTGAAAAAAGCTGATGGTGCCCGGCTATCAAAAAGATATAGCATCTGGGGTCTTAAAGGCTTGAAGGCAAACAAGCGGCCATCTAGCTGAGAAGCAAAAAAGCCCACAGAGAAGAAGCACAAAAGCCTGTGTGATCACGAGATGTTGAAGGGATCAGATAACAGACACCAAAGAACAAAAACCATCATTGTGTGATCACCTTCTCCACATAAACGCTGAAGACGAATGTGTGCATAAGTAAGTGGTGAAGAAGGCTGATGGTGCCTGGCTATCGAGAGATATAGTGTCTGGGGTCTTAAAGGCTTGAAAGTAAACAAGCGGCCATCTATCCCAGAAGCAACAAAGCCCACATGGAAGCAGCATACCAACGGATCATGAAGGGCTGAGGGGACCAGGTTTCCAACAACAAAGGTGGGGGAAAAATTTGAGGGGAGTGCGTGATGGGAACCCAATGCCCATCTGTAGACCACTGGACATCCCTTGCAGAGGAGTAGTGGGGAGGAGATGAGTCACTCAGGGTTCAATGTAGCAATAATGAAACTCACAACCTTCCTCTAGTTCTTAAATGCTTCCTCCCAACTATCATGATCCCAATTCTACCTTGCAAACCTGGTTAATCCAAAGGATACACAGCGGTACAGATGGGAACTAGAAACACAGGGAATCTAGGACAGATGAACCTCTCAGGACCAGTGGTGAGAGTGGCGATACCGGGAGGGAAGGAGCGGTAGAAAGGGGGAACCAATCACAAGGCTCTACATAAAACCTCCTCTCTGGGGGATGGGCAACAGAGAAGTGGGTGAAGGGAGATGCCGGGCAGTGTAGGATAAGATAAAATAATAATTTATAAATTATTAAGGGTTCATGCGGGAGGGGAGAGTGGGAAGGGAGCGGGAGGACAAAAAGGTAAATGAGCTGATTCCAGGAACACAAGTGGAAGGCAAATTTTGAGAATGATGAGGGCAACGAATGTATAAGAGTGCTTTACTCAACTGATGTATGTATGGATTGTGATAAGAGTTGTGAGCCCCAATAAAATGATTTAAAATAAATAAGTAAAATGGATTGTGGTAATGATTGTACAACTCTTCTTGATATGATTGAACTATTGAATCACATGGTATATGGATGTAGTGCCAATAAAACTGTTAGAACAAAAGTGGATAGCATTGTGAATGATTGAAATCCCAGAACACCTATTTGAGTTCTCCCAGAAACTACTCATAGACCAATAGACAATTCTTCAAACAAAACTAGGGGATACTGCATGATTTAAAATCAGGAATGGTGGTGTAGCCTGTCATCGTACTTAAACAATGTGTGTGCTATGCAGATGATTAGAGAAACTGGACTGTGTGAAGAATATGATATCAGGATTGGAGGAAGACTAACTATCTGTAATATGCAGATGATACAACCTTGCTTGCTGAAAGCAAAGAGAAACACAACTGTTGAAGATCAATGGCTACAGTCTTCAGTGTAATTGCACCTTAAAATATAAAATGTAAAAGCACTGGTTTGACACAGTGATGTTGGTACATGGGATCTTGGGAAATCTTCAACTTATTAAAAATCTTTTATTCATTTTTATTTTTTTTAAAGATCATTTTACTGAGGGCTCATAACAAGCCATACATCAATTGTATCAAGCACATTTGTACATGTTATCATCATTATTTTCTAAACATTTACTTTCTATTTGAGCCCTTGACATCAGCTCTTTCCCCATACCCCCGTCCTCCCCTCCCACCATCATTACTCCTTGATAAATTATTATTATTTTCATATCTTACATGCACTGCTGTCTCCCTTCCCTGATGGTTTCTTTTTTGTTTGTGTTTATTTTTTAAACGTTTTATTAGGGGCTCATACAACTCTTATCACAATCCATACATACATCAATTGTGTAAAGCACATCTGTACATTCATTGCCCTCATCATTCTTTTTTAAACATTTTATTAGGGGTTCATACAACTCATCACAATCCATACATATACATACATCAATTGTATAAAGGACATCTGTACATTCTTTGCCATGATCATTTTCAAAGCATTTGCTCTCTACTTAAGCCCTTTACATCAGGTCCTCTTTTTTCCCCTCCCTTCCCGCTCTCCCCTCCCTCATGAGCCCTTGATAATTTATAGATTATTATTTTGTCATATCTTGCCCTATCCGGCATCTCCCTTCACCCCCTTTTCTGTTGTCCGTCCCCCAGGGAGGAGGTCACATGTAGATACTTGTAATCGGTTCCCCTTTCCAACCCACTCACCCTCTACTCTCCAAGTATCACCCCTCAAACCCCTGGTCCTCAAGGCATTATCCACCCTGGATTCCCTGTGCCTCCAGGTCCTATATGCACCAGTGTACAACCTCTGCTCTATCCAATTTTGCAAGGTAGAATTTGGATCATGGTAGTTGGTGGGGAGGAAGCATCCAGGATCTGGGGGAAAGCTATATTCTTCATCGGTGCTACATCGCACCCTGACTGACTCATCTCCTCCCCTAGACCCCTCTGTAAGGGGATCTCCAGTGGCCGACAAATGGGCTTTGGGTCTCCACTCTGCACTTCCCCCTTCATTCACTATGGTAATTTTTTTTTTTGTGGATATTGCCTTATACCTGATCCCTTTGGCACGTCGTGATCGCACAGGCTGGTGTGCTTCTTCCATGTGGGCTTTGTTGCTTCTGAGCTAGATGGCCGCTTGTTCACCTTCAAGCCTTTAAGATCCCAGACAGTATCTCTTTTGATAGCCGGGCACCATCAGCTTTCCTCGCCACATTTCCTTATGCACCCGTTTGTCCTCGGTGATTGTATCATGGATTGTATCATGCAGCCAATGATATGATATTTTGTTTTTTGATGCCTGATAACTGATCCCTTCGGGACCACGTGATCACACAGATTGGCGTGTTCTTCCATGTGGGCTTTGTTACTTCTGAGCTAGATGGCCACTTGTTTATCTTCAAGCCTTTAAGACCCCAGACACTATCTCTTTTGATAGCCGGGCACCATCAGCTTTCTTCACCACATTTACTTGTTCACCCACTTTGGCTTCAGCAGTTGTGTGGGGAGGGTGAGCATCATAGAGTGCCAATTTAATAGAAGAAAGTATTCATGCATTGAGGGAGTGGTTGAGTAGAGGCCCAAGGTCCTTTTGCCACCTTAATACTTAACCTATAAATATAGACACATAGATCTATTTCCCCATCCTCATATATGTATTTGCATGTACATGTCTTTGTCTAGACCTCTATAAATGCCCTCTGCCTCCCAGCTCTTTCCTCTATTTCCCTTGACTTTCCTCCTGTCCCACTATCATGCTCCGTCCCCACCTGGGTTTCAGCAATTCCTCTTGTTTACATTACCCCTTGATCATACCCTACCAGGCCTCCCACACCAACCTCACCACCAATTTGGTTCACTTGTTTCCCTTGTCCCTGGGTTTGTTAACACCACTTCCATTCCCCCCACGTGCCCCTATCCCATGTCCTCCTGGAACTGTTGGTCCCGTTGTTCTTTCTAGATTGTTCATCCAGCCTATCTACCCAGTAGTTTTTAAGCAGTTTACTATTCATTTGCTTATATTTTATTTATTTTTCTTGAGTTTCCTGTTGATTTCTAATAGTACAGCATTGTGATCTGAAATTGTGTTGTAGAAATATTCTGCATCTTTGTTGAGTATTTTTCTAGTTATTTTGTTCTTCATTGAAAGTTTATCAAATCCACCCAGTATTATTGTGGAGTTATCTATTTCTCTTTTCAGTTTTGTTAGAATTTGATTTATGTCTTTGGACTCTTTCATTGGGTGTGTAGATCCTTATCATGGTTATGTCTTATTGTTGGATTAACCATTTAATCATTAGATAATGCCCTTCCGTATTCTTTATGGTGTTTTCCTTGAAATCTATTTTACCAGAAATTAGCATTGTCACTTTGCTCCTATTTTGCTGCCATTTGCTCAGTATTTTCTTGTTCTTTCATCCCCCCAGCAATTTTATTAGTATATAATTCAAAAATCATGCAATTCAGTAGTTTTATCACATCAAGAAGAGTGTTACAATTATCGGCATAGTGTGTTTGGCATATTTTCTTCATTCTTGTACTAATCGCTATTAGCTCCCCAATTTTCCCCAACCTCTCCTGTCATATCATCAAGGAAGCAGTAATCTAGTTACTGTATCTATACATTTACCGATTCTGGGTATCATATATAGAAATGCACTATAAAACAAACCATCCTTTCATTTTTAGCTTATTTTCATTTTAAGATATGTCTTTTACAGATATCCTATTAATGGATCATGGTTGCTTATCCTTTGATTCTGTGTTTCTTGCCTGGGGCGTTTACTCCAGTTACAGTCAATGTAATTATTGATAGATATGTAGTTACAGCTTTCCTATTACTTATTTTAAAATGTTATATTTGAGATATAAAGAACATATCATAGAATTCAATAGTTTAATCATATTAAGAAGGGTAATATATTCTTCACCACAGTCAACATTGGAACATTTTCTTTCTTTTTGTACCCATTGCTGTTGACTGCCCATTTCCCCCACCTCCCCTTTTGTACCTCTCAATAATTATTAATAGTATTATTATCTTCATAGAGCCACCCTTCTTGACTTTCCTATACGGAAAAACATAAAGCGTGGACAAAGAACAAAAAAATTGGCCAAATAAAACAGAGACAACCTCAATAGAACAGATAGCAGAAAATATTTTAAAACCAGAATAAATTCAGGTGGGAGATATAATGACACGTTGTTACATTCTAGCCTAATGACAGCTGCCAATATCAGACAATACTCTTTTCCTGATAGTATGGCTATTGACATTCCTACATTATGGTCAGTGGGGACTCACCAGATACTCAATCCATGTGTGGATCCTGCAAATGGATTTAGGGCTTCCACTATTATTCGTAACATTTTAGGATCTGGTCCAGTTCCTTCCTCTGGGTTTTATTCTTTATGATCTTTGGATCACTCAAGCTGTCGTGCTTCTTTGTGGAGTAGCTGATTGCTCACTTAAGTGGCTGCATGTTTGGAGACAAGCCTTTAAGACCTTAGATGCTATTTTTCTAATAGCCGGGCACTGTCTAATTTCTTCACAACACTTTGCTGTAGTACGCTTATCTTCGGTGATCTCAGAGCAAGTACTGAGCATGGCCATCTCACAAGAACTAATTGTTCTTAAGGTCACAATTAAGTGGGAGCTCAAAATCCATTCATATATGTAATATATTTATATATCTCCCTGGTTTGCTTTGTAGATACCATTATCACTTTATTAGAGTGCATCATAAATCATCCCCTGAGGCATATAGTAATTCTATTGATAGTTACATTATTTTAGTCAGTGGTATAGAAAACACTGTTAAAAAAGGAGACTACATGTTTAGGACATCTTTTTAGACCCTATACTGTACAGCTTTGAAAATTAGGTGATTGGACACTAGTTACACAAACCATGAGGGTTAGAGATATGGCAATATTTTCAGTAACACTCATTTGCAAAGGAAGGACCATGCCTGGTTGGCTAACATGTCCCAAATAAGTAGAGAGAGCATTAAAAAGGCAAGTACATGTTGATCCTAGGTTGCCTTTTGTTGGACAACCTCTAAGCAATTGGTGTGAACCAATTTCCTAATCTTGGGATAGAAATCATCTGCTTCTTTCCCCATTAGATCATTTCACTTTTAAGTTCAAGAGAGTATTTCAGTCCTTTAGATCAGCTACAAGTGAGTTTAAGGTAAATCCAGTTCCCTTAGTGGAATTTCCCATTCAAATTCTGCTGTGGTGTGGTCTGTGAATGGGTATTGTGTATCTTGAAAGGACAGTCTAGTGTTACAGTTGTCTATAATATGTTGTGCGGGTCACGAGAGGTTGGAATAGAAACTAGGTCAAAAGTGCCCACTTAGGAACATAATACTGGGTGTATTTGTGTCAGTGGTGGGTTGCCTCACCAGATTGACCCAACATCAGAAATGTAATCTTCTCTAATACAGACATGTCCCACCCTTCCTCTTGATCTGAGTTCCCAGTAAGGTTCACTAAATACTCTTTAAAAAAAACATTTTATTAGGGGCTCATACAACTCATCACAATCCATACATGCATCAATTGTATAAAGCACATCTGTACATTCATTGCCCTCATCCTTTTCAAAGCACTTGCTCTCCACTTAAGTCCTTTGCATCAGGTCCACTTTTTTCCCCCTCCCTCCCCGCTCCCTCCTCCCTCATGAGCTCTTGGTAATTTACAAATTATTATTTTGTCATATCTTGCCCTATCCAATGTCTCCCTTCACCCTCTTTTCCATTGTCCGTCCCCCAGGGAGGAGGTCACATGTAGATCCTTGTAATCGGTTCCCTCTTTCCAACCCACTCTCCCACTACCCTCACAGTATCGCCACTCACATCACTAGTCCTGAAGGGATCATCTGCCCTGGATTCCCTGTGCTTCCAGCTCCTATCTGCACCAGTGTACATCCTCTGGGCTATCCAGACTTCCAGACTTGCAAGGTAGAATTCGGATCATAATAGTGGGGGTGGGGGTGGGTGAGAAGGAAGCATTTAGGAACAAGAGGAAAGCTGTATTCTTCATTGGTGCTATATCACACCCTGATAGACTCATGTCCTCCCCTAGACCCCTCTGTAAGCGGATCTCCAGTGGCAGACAGATGGGCTTTAGGTCTCCACTCTGCACTTCCCCCCCTTCATTCATTATGGTAAAAATTTTTTTTGTTCTGATGATGCCTTATACCTGATCCCTTCGATACCTCGTGATCATACAGGCTGGTATGCTTCTTCCATGTGGGCTTTATTGCTTCTGAGCTAGATGGCCGCTTGTTTACCTTCAAGCCTTTAAGACCCCAGATACTCTCTCTTTTGATAGCCGGGCACCATCAACTTTCTTCGCCACATTTACTTATGTACCCGTTTGTCCTCAGCGATCATATCATGGAGGTGTGCACCCAGTGATATGATTTTTTGTTTTTTGATGCCTGATAACTGATCCCTTTGGAACCTCGTGACCACACAGGCTGGTGTGTTCTTCCATGTGGGCTTTGCTGTTTCTCAGCTATATGGCCACTTGTTTATCCTCAAGCTTTTAAGACCCCAAACGCTATATCTTTTGATAGCCAGGCACCATCAGCTTTCTTCACCACATTTGCTTGTTCACCCACTTTGTCTTCAGTGGTTGCATCGGGAAGGTGAGCATCACAGAATGCCAATTTAATAGAAGAAAATATTCTTTCATTGAGGAAGTACTTGAGTAGAGGCCCAATGTCCATCTGCCACCTTAATACTAAACCTATAAATATAGGCACATAGATATACTTCCCCATTCTCATATATATATTTGCATATGTACACGTCTTTGTCTAGACCTCTATAAATGCCCTTTGCCTCCCAGCTCTTTCCTCTATTTCCCTTGACTTTCCTCCTGTCCCACTATCATGCTCCATCCCCACCTGGGTTTCAGCAATACCTCTTCGTTACATTACCCTTGATCATGCCCTACCAGGCCTGCCACACTCACCTCACCACCAATTTGGATCACTTGTTGTTCCCTTGTCCCTGGGTTTTTTTGTTTTTTTTAAATTTTTATTTATTTTTTATTTTTTTAAATTTTTTTTTTAGTCCCTGGGTTTTTTAACACCACTTCCTTACCCCCCACGTTCCCCTATCCCATTTCCCCCTGGAACTGTCGGTCTCGTTGTTTTTCCTCCAGCCTATCTTATTTAGACAGGCCTGCGGAGATAATAACATGCACAAAAACAAGACAGAGCAAAACCAAGCAGCAATATACAACAAAACAACAACAACAAACCAATGACAAAAACAAAACACAACAAGAAAGAAAAGCTTGTAGTTAGTTCAAGGATCATTTGTTGGCCTTTAGGAGTGTTTTCCAGTCCAGTCTGTTGGGGCACCACACCCTGGCCCCAAAGTCCACCTACAGCATTCCCTGGGGACCTTGCCGCTCCATTCCCTTGCTTTTCCGCTGTACTCCTCCAGTGCTTTGCCTGAGTGTGGTGGGATCAGGTCGAGCGCAATTCCCACACTGTGTTTCTGGTGCTGGCCCCTGCAAGGCCATGGGTCAGTGAGGGACGTCAGGTCTCATAGTGGGGCTGTCCATGTGGTCCTCTCTGTGGACTGGCTGCTCTAATTGGGGTTATCATCCTCAGGGCCTGGTGGGCCAGAATGTGCTCCACTCTCTCCTCCCCCTTCATCTGCTCCCGTGTGTTCTGGTCAGATATGTCCCTCTCCTGGAGCTGCAGATTCAATGCTGTCCTTTGAAATAAATACTTCTGGGGGGAAGTTCAAGTATCCACTTAGTATTCGGTACTGGGGCCAACCCCCCAGACTACTCCACGCTGGAATGTTGTACATGGTAGACAACTGGGGAGGAGGTGGGGAAAGGAAAAAAAGGATGAAAATAAGGAAGAAATGGGTAGCGGGGGCAAAGGGGTGCTTACCCACTAAATACTCTTATAGGTGTGTCTGCTAATTTGTATGATCATAGTACACTTCTCCCATCCAAGTACTAACCAGGCCCGACCCTGCTTAGCTTTCAAGATCAGACGAGATCGGGCGCGTTCAGGGTAGTATGGCCGTGGACGATCATAGTACACTTCTATGGCAGGAATTGATTGATCTTCTCCCGCTCCCCCAAACATGGGAGATTGACCCCATCTGAGGTGAGGCTACCTTACTAGAGGTGCTTTTTAAGATACTGAAATATGTGGTTTATAGTAACTAGGCAGGCACACTACGTTGTTGTTTGGGGGCCGTATTAGAAGACTACATGACCTGAGAACAGTAGCTTGCCTTTGTCTTGTTTTTTATCCTTACAGTAGTAGACTCATACAAGATATGTCCTTTTCAACATAAACATTTCCAAGTCCATCCATGTGAAAAGATGTTTTGTTTTTTCATCACTGTGTGTACACTGTGCATGTACCAGTTTCTTTATCAACTGATGGGCATTTGGGCTATTTCCAGCTTCTTGCTAGTGTGAACTGTGCTGCAATGGACAAGAAATAGCATGTGTCTGTTCGTGTTTTGTCTCCTACTCTTTTGGGATATATGCTCAGCAGAGGTATTGCGGGATTGTGTGGTATTTTTATTCCCAGTTTCAGTAAGTGCCATATTGCTTTCCACAGTGGTACATGTTCACAGTCCTGCCAACACTGTATGAGAAATTCCAATCTCTTCATACCCTCTCCAGCATTATTCATTCTCTGTTTTGTTTGTTTTTCAATTAGGCTATTGTTATGGGTGTCAGATGGTATCTCATTGATTTTAGTTGCACCTCCCTGAAGGCTAGTGATCCCTGAGCATTTCTTCATGTGGTTGTTAGCTGTTCGATGAATTCTATGTTCATGCTATTTGTCAACCTTTTAATTGCATAATTTGTTTTTTTTTCTTATTGAAGTATTGCAGAGTTCTGTAGATTTTAATGATTAGCTCCTTATTTGTTGTATCATTGCGAAAAAAATTCCAGTCTGTGAGTTCTTATTTTACCTATTTTGTAAAGTCTTTTGATGTGTGTGTCTTGTTTTTATTAAGTCCCAGTTGTCTATTTTGCCTTATATGGATTGTGTTTCTTTTATTGTATTTGGTAGTGTATGTATGCCCCTGCTGCATGTGGACCCTTACATTTGTCCCAGTTCTCTTGTTGGTGATTCATCTAGCTCTGGAGTTTACATTTAGGTGGTCTCTAATGCACCTTGAGTTTGTTTTTGTACATGGGGCAAGTTATAGGTCCTGTTTCATTTTTCTGCAAATGCAGATCCAGTTTTTTCCAGAACTACTTGTTGAAGAGGTTATCTCCCATTCAATTATTTTTGGTCCTTTGTCAAAAACCAAATGTCTGTTGGTGGATGCTTTTATTTTTGGGTTTTCTATTTTGTTAACATTGATTTATTTATCTATCATTGTATTAGTACCAGGCTGCTTTGACTACTGTGGCTGTATAATAAGTTTAGAGGTTAGGTCGTATAAAGCCTCCTACTTTGTTCTTTTTTGTGAAGTTCTTTGCTTATCCTGGGCCTCTTCCACACCGTATGAAGTTGGTTATTAGTTTTCCATTTCTTTAAAGAATGAAGTTGGGATTTGGATTGGAATTATGTTGTATTTTTAGATTATTTTAGGTAGTATTGACATTTTTCATATTATTAAATCTTCCTATCTGTGAACACAGGATATTCTTCCATTTGTATAAATCTCTTTGGTTTCTTGTAATAATGTTCTGTAGATCTCTTTGTATAGGTTTTTTTTTTGGTGTGTGTTTGTTTAGGTTTATTTCTAGGTGTTTCATTTTTATGTGACTATTTTAAATGATTTTGTTTTCTTGATTTTTTTTCAGGGCTGTCATCGTTATATAGGAATGAAATTTATTTCTACTTGCTAATTTTATATCCTGCTACTTTACTAAATCTCTCAATGGTTTCCAACAGACTTTTTGTGGACTCCTTTGCCTTCTCTAAATATAAGATTATATAATCTGTAAATAGTGGGAGCTTTATTTCTTCTTTGCCCAATTGTATTCATTCCCTTGATTTCTTTGGTGATTCTGGTTAGGACTTCCAGCAAAATGTTAAGAGTGGTGATGAAGGCACCCTTGCTTAGTTCCCATTCTCAGGTAAAAATACACTTTCCCATTGAGTGTGATGTTGGCTATTGCTTTTAAAAAATATGATCATTATTATGTTGAGGAATTTCCTTTGATTCCTAGTTCATCGAGTGTTTTCTTTATCAGAAATGGGTGTTGGATATTGGCAAACACCTTTTCTGTATCTATCAATATTATCATGTGACTCTTTCTTTGCCTTGTTTATGTGGTGCGTTACATTAATTTCGATATTTTTCTAATGTTGAACTCTGTCCTTGCATCCCTGTTATAAATTGCAATAGGCCACAATGAGTTTTTTTTGGATATGTCATTTGTTACATCGATAAAAATTATGTTGAGAATTTTATATCTTTTCTTGAGGGATATAGGTTTTTAATTTCCTGTCTTTGTGGAGTTTTTGCTTGGCTTTGGTATCAGGGTTATGCTTGCTTTGTACAATAAGTTTGGGAATTTATTGTCTCTATATTCTGAATAGTTTTTGCTGAAATGGTGACAGTTCTTCACTGAAAGCTTGGTGAAGCCATCTGGTCTTGGACTTTTCTTGGTTAGGAGTTTTTTTCTTCTTTGGTTAATGGTCTGTTTAGATTTTCTACTTTGACTGTGTTCATTTGGGTAGATGTATATTTCCAGGTATTTTGTCCACTTGTTTTAGGCTATCAAATTTGTTGGACTACAGCTGTTTGTAGTAGTATGTTGTTGTTCTTTTTATTTCTTTTGAATCTCTTGTGATGTAGCCCTTTACAACTCTAATTCTAGATATTTACATCTTCCTTCTTTCCTTTGGTGTGTTTGCCAGTAGTGTGTCAATTTAGATGATCCTTTCAAAGAAGCATTGGAGCCCTGGTGGCATAGTGGTCATGTGCTATCTACAAGGTCAACGTTTTGAAACTGCCAGCTACTCTGAGGGAGAAAACGGGGCTTTCTACTCCCATAAAGAGTTACAGTCTCAGAAACTCACAGGAGCAGTTCTACCCTGCCCTATTGGGTCACTGTGTGAGTCAGTAGTGACTTGATGGCAGTGAGTTTGATTTAGCTTTGGTTTCAAAGAATCACCTTGTCTTGTTGATTTTTCCCCCGTTGTTTCCCTGCTTTCCAGTTAATTATTTTTTGTACTAATCTTTGTGATTTCTTCTGATATTGGAGGGTTTATGCTGTTGCCCTTCTTCTATTGTTGGAGGCACTGTGTTAAGGTATTGATTTTGTTTCTTTCCTCTTTTCATGTGTGCCTTCATTGCTATAAATGGCCTTTTGATACCTGCATTTGTTATATCCTAAAATATTTGATATTTGTTTCAAGGAAATTCTTAATTTCATCCATCATCTGTTTTATTACCCTGTCATTTTTAAGGTGTGTCTGTTCAGTGCTTGTCTTTATGTTCCCGTTATTTCTTTTTTTAAAACAGCCTTATTAGCTCTTTATCCATGTCATAAAATTCAATAATTAAATCATATCAAAAAGAGTTGCATAATTATCTCCACATTCACTTCTAGAAAATTTTCTTCTTACTTGTACTCATTGCTATTCATGTAAATTTTTTTCTAATTGTGGCCAAAATATCCACAACAAAACATTCTCCAATTCCATAACTTTACATGTATAGTTAACTGTGTTGATGCACTTCATGTTATATAACTTTATTGATATCTTTTTCCAAATTATGCCACCACCATTGACATAAACTCAATGTCCCCTAAGCAACAATTCCTTCTCCTTCACCCATGGTAACCCTAGGTCAAGTTTGGTTTCTTTCATTTTTTAAAGTAGTTTTCTTGATATAATAGTCACATATCATACATTTCCATGGTTAAATTGCTTTAAAATTGTATATACATCATTATAATGAGTTCTAATGCTCTCTCCCTCCTCCCGCATTCATTATTTGCTCCCCAAATTCCTCAACCTCTCCCCCTCTAAACACCCTCCATTGACATCACTGATAAACTATTTCATCAGTTATTATCTCTATGAATCCATCCCTTCTGTGCTCCACAAACTGGGAAACCCAACAGAAACAAAAATAAAACAGCAAGAAGTAATATAATAATATATAAGGAAAAATACAAAGAAAGAAGAAATTTCTGTCATGGAACAAGTGAGAAATACTTGAGCCTAGAGAACATTCAGGTTGGGTCAAGAGGGATTTCAACTGACCAAGTATCATTATTACTGTATACCATGGTTGGATCCACCATAATTAAGGTTACAATGATCTCTGTCTGATAGTAAAGCTGTTCCAGTCCCTCGCCTGTGGTAAGAGGGGATTTGCCAGAGGTGTAATCTGACTAGATACTCTATATATGGATTTTGGGCTCCCACTTCCTCCATTGCCTTCTATAAATTAGCTGTTCACAATTTAAGCTCTGATACCTTTTCCTTCATCATATTGGGATTTTGTTATCATCATCTTTGGATCACACAGGCTGGTGTGTGCACTTAGTTGCCGCTTCACGTAGATGGCTGCTTGTTTGAATACAGCCTTTAAAACCCCAGACACTATTCCAGTTGATAGCCTGGCACCATCTGCTTTCTTCACCACACTTTGCTATCTTTGATGATATTTTCATGAAGGTAAGTATCCAGTAAATGTTCCTGAAATTTCTATAGTTGATATCTAGTTTTATAGCATTGTGATATGAGAAAAATGGATCATAGGATCTCAATGTATTTGACTTTTTTAAGGCTTTCTTTGTGGCCTAGCTTGTGTTTTTTTACTTTGGAGTATGTACCGTGTGTGCTGCAGAACATACACTGTACAATTGTCAGATGGAGTGCTTTATGTATATCTAGGAGTGACCTGATTGTATTGTTTAGTTCTTCTGTTTCTTTATTGAATTTCTCTCCCAATGATTTGTATTTCCTTGAGAGCAGTATATTGAAATCTCCTATTATTGTGAAATGGTTGCTTTATCTCTTCAATTCTACAAGGATTTGGTTAATGTATTTTGAGGGTCTTTCATTGGGTGTGTATGTGTTTTTTATGGTTTTATGTTCCTGGTATATTATTTCTTTAATCATTATGTAATGTGTATTCTTTTCTCTCATTATGTTATTTGCCTTCATGTCTATTTTACTGGAAATTAAATTTTACTACTCTAGCCTTTTTATGGTTGCCATTGGCTTTGCAGCTTCCCCCCCCCCCCCAATCCTGTGGGTTTCTAAGACTGTAGCTGTTTATGGGAGTAGAAAGCCCTAACTTTTTTTCTGAGGAGGGGCTAATGGTAGACCTTGCAGATGACAGTCCAGTGCCTAACCATTATGCCACCAGAGGTTCCTGGGTTTAATCATTTGGCTTACTGGGGTGTTTGCCACCGGTTTCTAGGTTGATTTGGTAGTGGGGAACTCACGAACTCCTTCTGGGTAAATTTGGTAGTGGGTGAGAGTGCTGGCACAAGTCTCTAATCATGCAGAGCAGCATAACACAGGCTGTGTGGTGTTGGCTGCCATCTGTTGTTGATCCAGTGGTGCCAAAATAGGTAGTGGCATTTGCCTAGCCACTGGTGCAGTAGATATGGTGTGTATGGCTGAGTAGGGTCTCTGGCTCCTAACTGTTAGGGAAAGAGAGGGGAGGAAAAAGAAAGTAATTATAAAAAGGGGGATGTGAAAGAAAGGAGACTTAATAAGAAAGGAAAAGAAGAAAGAATAAATCATCAAAAGCAGAATAATATTTGCATAAGTGCTAGCTGCCAAGTGGGAGTGGTGTCAGGGAGCAGTGTGCTTACTCGATGGATTGGAAAAAATGAAGAAGGGAAGAGATAGTGGAAAGAAACTAAATAAGAGAAGGTAAAGACAGAATAACTAAGACGAAAAGGAAAAAATGGCATCATACTTGTACAAGCCTTAGCCACCAAAAACAGCTGCAGCTGGATTGTGGAGTTTACTCTGCTTTCCATGGAGGGATGAGTGGGTGCTGCTGACCCTAGATGCAGGGGGCATGGGTATAGGCTCTTGCTTCCTGGCTCAAAAAAAGACTGGGGGAGGAAAACGAAAATGAAAAAGAGTAGAGGGAAGAACTAAGAAAGAGGAAAGAAGCATAGTACTGGTTAAAGTGCTAGCTGCCCCATCTAGGAGGGATGAGGGTTGGCACTACTAACAACAGAGTCAGTGGAGGGAGGAACATCTGCTCTATGAGAACAGAAAAGAGGAGGGGTAAAGGAAGAGGGAGAAAAGAAAAATAGAAACGAGGACAAGAGGGAAGAACTATGGAGAAAGTTAAAAGGAAAGAAAAAGTCGCTTAACATTGGCAGTATATGTGGGGGGGTATAGTTGGGCTGGCTGCCAGGTGGGGAGACTGGTCTCTCCCTCTGGTCACTGGGAGGTTTTGCAAAGTAAGCAGAAAGATCACACCGCTCCTGTCACTGATCACTGATGTGGGTGCGGGTACAGTTGTAGGCGAGTAGAGCCCATTAATCTGGTTCCTGCTCAGATCAGATTCTACTTGCGATACCAGTTGGCGGTTCACTGCTCCATTTGCCTATTTGCCATTTTTGTTTCATTCTTCCTTGTCAATGTTTGATCTACTTCTTTATCCTCTCCTTTGAAGCTGTGGGTTCAAGGATTATCATCAGGATCCCTTGGACTTAGTTTCTTGAGCCTTTGTTTTAGAAAGTCTGTGTATCATATTTGCCTAGTCCACTATGTTTGGATCATCCTGTAATGATAATATATTAATATATTAATAGATATGAAATTCCCAGAAAGACACACAGCAATTCACTGCACATAACAGTCAGAGATTAGAGTGCTCACAGATTCAAATAAGCAGAGTTTCAGCATAGTGGATGTTAAAAACCAAAAATACCAAACTCAGTGCCATCGAGTCAATACTGACTCATAATGACCTTATGCCCCTATGAGTTTCTGAAGCTGTAACTGTTTATGGGAGTAGAAAGTCCTGTCTTTCTCTGTCAGAGGTGTTGGTGGTTTTGAACTGCTGACCTTGCATATCACAGCTTAACACTTAACCACTACATCATCAGGGTTCCATTCAAAGTAGACATTACCAAACTGTTATGTAAGCTTCACATTTTAACCGAGACCACTAGAGGGCATGTGATGTTAAATCAAGAATGTTTCCTATTTAACAAGATTTTATTAATGTGCTTCACATTTCTATTTATTGATTTGATGTTCCTCTAAACTATTTCATCAGTTCACAGTGTTCTCTTGAACTAATTTATTTTCATCAGCCTAATATCTGGCTCATAATAGATCTTCCATAAATATTTATAATTTGAACTAAGGGATTCATATTTTGAATCAGTAGATTCCAAATCATGACATGTGCTTTCTATTAATTAACTGTGGTCAGTAGTTTCAAGAAACTATCAGTTTTTATAACCTGGCTAATAATACAATATCCATGATTTTTATTACCTAAACACATCTACGAAAGAGGATGAAAAGATTCAAGCTTGGAATTTATATTCTTTATTTGTGCAAATGATAGTATCAGACAATGATATATGTTGTAATGTGTGAGTTAATAGTCATTAAAGCCCCATGAACGGACTCTGCTCTTGCACTAAATTCCTCTCTCCAGGGTTTGCCAGCTAATAGAGGATATAGTTCAATTAGAGTTTTTGTCCCTGCCAGAATTGTTAACTCTGTTTCTCCAAATGGGGATTAAGCTGCTCATGAAACCTGATTTCCACGATGTGTTTTAGAGCTGGAGGGTTGTTTGGGATAAAGAAATTTATCAACAACAAGCTTCCCTGGCTGCCTTTTAATAATTAATTGCTTTCATTGAAATTCTCCACTGAAGGGATTTTGGATGTCTGGCCTGGTTCTATTGGCACTGGTGGCTGAAGTCTTTGACTGTCCTTGATCTAGCCCCATGAGCCTAGGCCCTCAGTATTGCAGTACCGTGCAACCATTTCAAATAGCCTGAGAAATACAGCCCAATTTTTATGTTTTGATAGACTATTTTTTCAGAGTAGTTTTAGATTTACATCAACATTGAAGAGACTATAGAGAGTTCCTACCCATAGCTTAACGTCTTGCCTTAGTATGATATATTTATTATAATTGATAACTAATGTTAGAACATTATTATTAAGTGAAATTCTAATTTATCCAGATTTCCTTAGTTGTCAGTTAGTGGCCCTTTATTGTTCCAGAACTTCACATTACATTTAATCACCATGTCTCCTCTTTGGCTGTGATAGTTATTCGATATTCTTGCTTTTGATAACCTTGATAGTTTGGAAGAATGGTTATAGTTCTCAATATTAGCAATTTTTCTATTTTACAAGGAGACTTCAAGAAGTTTTGTGGAAAATGGAATTAAATGATAGTGGAATTTTCCATGAACTTTTTTGAAGTCCGCCTTGTATATATTTAAAAATATTTCTCAATATGTTTAATGGGATCAATCCAAATAGCCTGAGAAATGTAGCCATTTTTATTGTTCTTTCTAGCATCTGATTTTAAAATATGAACAGTTCTTGAAGCTGCTTCTTGCTAGAGAAGGGTAACTGCCCATGCAGTTGTTTCCCAACGTGGGTGATACTGCCCCCCTGGGGTATGTGTGTGTGTGTGTGTGCTGCAATGATCCATCAAATCCAAACTTACTGCCATCCATTCAATGCTGACTCATAACCCCCCTGTGGGGTTCAGAGACAGTAACTGTTTATGGGAGTAGAAATCCCAGTCTCACTGAGTTGCTGGTGGTTTTGAACTTCCGACCATGTGGATCACAGCCCAATGTCTAACTACTACACCACCAGGGCTCCAGGGGTCTGCAAAAGCAGATACCTATATTTTATCCTGGATTATGGACTACAGGACATAAGTTTTTGATTGCCAGGGGGGTTCTGAATAATATTTTTCTGGAAAGGAGGCAGTAGATCAAATAAGTGTGGGAACCTATGGTTTATGGTTTATGGCATTGGCAAATGTTCTAATATAGAATGCCATAGGAGTAAACTTTTCTGTTTATTATTTATAGTCACCAAACCCACTGATGTGTTCATAATTTTTTTAAAGAAAACAAAATGGAAATTATTGGTTGAAATTCAAAGCCAATATCTAGAACTATGGTGTTTTATTCCCTACCCCAACATCTGAACTATAGTGAGAGTCTTAATTTTTAGTGTCAGAATTTAAATATAAGAACTTAAAAGAAAAAGAAGAAAGTATCAACTAGATAAGTCACATATTGTTTCATAGCTTTACCTAAATTTAATTTTTTATCCCAACCTGTCTTTACTATGAGATAAAAATTCAGCTTTCTTTTTAAAGCATAGTTTCACATGTTTAAATCCAATACTGACACAGATTCTTATACAAGTGATACTACTTAATTTAGTTGGAATGCTAGTATGGTACATTAGCTTTCTAAATTCTTTGTTAGAGTTCAATGAATTTTTCTTCTGTGAATCTTTACTTTCCGTGCCATATATAATTTAGTCTAAAAAAAGATATGGTCTTTTGAATTTTAGTAAAAATGGCTCTTTAAACTCTTCTGGAGACTTGAAGCAAATCAGGGTAAGGTATAGATTGAGAAGAACTGAAATAACTAATCTTTTGACTTATGTGCTTTATAATAATAGTAATAACAAAACATACAGGATGAGTCAAGTGGTAGTTGTGGACTTTATTCCAGACAACTAACAAAATGTCTATGAGGGATTATTACAGCTTCCTCTAGGAGTTAGCTTGAAGATTCTGAAGCTTTTATTAATGCCTGGGCCCAGGATTCCTTATCTGTAAAATTTCTATAAGAGGATGTACATTCATAAAGAACTTACTAAACACTTGTTAACTTTATAGACTTCTGTTTGCCCTTCCAGGTGTACTTCATTTTAAAGAATGGCAACATTTACTAAAATTTTCTTTAAAATGTATATTACTTTTGTAGTAAATGTGGTGTGAATCTTTGGAATTTGCATCATTCAAATGAAATAAAATTGTTAGGAGGAATGATACAAATTGTGGAAAATTTAAAACTGTTCAGATAAGTCAGAAGTCTTTCTACCCTATTAGATTATAATTTTCCAAAAGGCTCAACATTGAATGCAGTTCATTCAGGTGGGATGATTTACCTCACATTACATGCTTGAATGGATTTTTGTTCCTGATGAAAGATTTGTTTGCTTTCTGGCAATATCTGTGGCTATTTAGCTCAGGCAGTTAGAATATAGTGCTAACAAACCCAAGATGGTGATTTTAGTTCCCGTTTTAGTAATCTTGTTTAGTAATCTGCTATAACAGAAACTATACAAGTAAAATTGCTTTAACAAAAAAAATCCATTTTTTTCAGTTAAGGAGGCTAGAAATCTGAATTCAGGATGTCACCTAAGGAAAGGTCCTTGTCTCAACTGTGGGGCTAGTATTAAGTAGAGATCTGCAAGTGTCTTGCTTTCATTCTTTCCCATGGTGTCGTAATCCCCATGTTCTAGGGAAGTACTCAGCACAAGGTCTGGATCTAAAGGTCACGTTCTTCCCTTAGCTGTTTTTTCTTGGCAGTGGTGAAGCCCATCTTTCTCAGTTTGCTTTTCTTTCCATGCATTTCTTGTAAGATAAAATGTGTGACTTTAATCAGAGTGGCGACTTGAGTCAACTGGTGATTTGAGTAATGGAGGGACCTGACTCACACCCTCTAGCAAGTCTGTGACTCTAGGTATACTTCACACTAATCATGCCTCATTAATGTATAGAGGTTAGGATTTTAAATGACTAACAAAAGTGGAGGATAATTATATCAGATACAACCTGGAGAACAATGACACAAGACTAGGTATTGGGAACTGATTACAAGGATCCACATGTGACCTCTTCCCTGGGAGAGGGACAGCAGAGAAGGGGGGAAGGGAGACTCCGGATAGGGCAAGATAGGACAAAATAACGATGTATAAATTACCAAGGGCACATGAGGGAGGGGGGAGCAGGGAGGGAGGGGGAAAAAAAAGAGGACCTAATGCAAGGGGCTTAAGTGGAGAGCAAATGCCTTGAGAATGATTGGGGCAGGGAATGTATGGATGTGCTTTATACAATTGATGTATGTATAAAAGAAATGGAATCCTTAAGAAAACCTAAAAAAAAAAAGACTAGGTATCATGGCCTAGCTATGTTGAGACATATTTTGGGGGAACATAATTCAATTCATGAAATTTCCCTATATAAACTGGTTAGTTTTGGCTCATTTTCATGCTGCTAACTATAATTTACCTTAGCCAATCATTGCTTAAAAAATAAAGCATATCTATATTACAAGGGAGACCGAAGTTGAGATGTAGCTATTGTCATTATTGTTAGCTACTGTTGAGTCCACTCTATCTCACAGTGACCCTATGTGGAACAGAAGAAACCATCTCCTATTTCTACAGCATCCTCACAATTGTTCTTATGTTTGAGCCCATTGTTGCAGCCACTGTGCAAATTTCATCTCATCAAAAGTATTCTTCTTTTCCCCTACCTCTCTACTTTGCCAGGAACAATGTCCTTCTCCAGGGACTGGTCTCTCCTGATAATATATCTAAAGTATAAGATGAAGTCTCACCATCCTTGCCTCTAAGGAGCATTCTGGTCGTACTTCTTCTTTTTTTTTTTTTTTTAACATTTTATTAGGGGCTCATACAACTCTTATCACAATCCATACATATATATACATCAATTGTATAAAGCACATCTGTACATTCTTTGCCTTCATCATTCTCAAAGCATTTGCTCTCCACTTAAGCCCTCTGCATCAGGTCCTCTTTTTTTCCCCCTCCCTTCCCACTCCCCCCTCCCTCATGAGCCCTTGATAATTTATAGATTATTATTTTGTCATATCTTGCCCTATCCGGCGTCTCCCTTCACTGCTTCAAGACAGATCTGTTTGTTATTTTGGTAGTCCATGGTACTTTCAATATTCTTCACCAACACCATAGTTCAAATGCATTCAGTTTTCTTTGATCTTCTATGTTCATTGTCTGACTTTCACATGCATATGAGGTGATTGAAAATACCATGGCTTGGGTCAGCTGCACCTTAGTCCTCAAAGTAACATCCTTGCTTCTTAGCACTTTCAGGAGGTGTTGTGTAGCTAATTTACTTAATGCAGTGCAGCATTTGATTTCTTGACTGCTGTTTTCATAAGCATTGATTGTGCATCAAAGCAAAATGAAATCCTTGGTAGCCTGAACCTTTTCTTCATTTATCATGACGTTGCTTATTGGTTTGGTTGTGAAGATTTTGGTGTTCTCTTCATTGAGCTGTAATCCACAGTAACTATTTCAATCCATGAACTTCATCAGCAAGTGCTTGAAGTCCTCCTCACTTTCAGCAAGCCAGGCTGTATCATCTGCATATCACACGGTGTTAATTTAAGCCTTCCTTCAATCCTGATACCACATCCTTCTTCATATAGCCAGCTTCTTTGATGATTTGCTCAGCATACAGAATGAATAAGTATGGTGACAGGATGTAACCCTGATGCACACCTTTCCTGATTTTAAACCACGCAGTATTCCCTTGTTTTGTTTACACAACTGCCTCCTGATTCATGTACATAAGCATAATTCCCATTCTTCTCAGGGCTATCAATAGTTTGTTTTGAGCAACATAGTTGTATGCTTTCCATAGAGTTTTCACAGACTTTGGAAGCAGAGGACTGCAGAGTTTTGCTCCAAATCGTGAGGGTGTGCACTGGTTTAGAGCACATCCAGCTCCTGGGCTGTACTCAAAGCTGGTAGCTCTTCAACTCACTCGGTGTATCTAGGCGAGAGTAGCAAACCCAAATGAGGGACATGTTGCTTCCAAAATCCAAAGATGCCCACTAGGTGCTATGCCTCCCTCCTTTCCTTTCTTCCTTCCTTTAATAAAACCTGTTTTATTGACATATAATTTGTATAACATTCTATTCAATAGTTTAATCAGATTTAAAGAGTTGTACATTCGTAACTACGATCAATTTTAGAACATTTTTTCTTTATTGTAAACATTGTTATTAGCGCCACATTTCCTCCCATCCTCTCTTGCCATACTGCTAAGCAACTCTCTAAGGTGTTTATATAGCCCCGTTCTGCTTTAGTGGTAGTATTATCAGCTTTTTGAGAGATAATAAAGTAACTTCCATGGGGTCTGTCCTGTTCTTAATGGAATTATTTGGCTTTTATTTGTTTAGGTGATAATGGTTTCTTAAATATTTTCGAAATTAGTCCTTTGTCCAATGTGTCATTTCCATTTTCCACCCTGGTCTCTGGGTTCTCATTTTATTCTTTTAATTAAAATGTTTGCACACAAGTGCTTTATTTTTAGTAGATTCCAGTTACCTAGTTTGTCTTTCTTTATGGTTGGTAGTATGTTTCTGCAATAAATTAGGACCCTTACATGTGTCCTTATTTTCTCATCGATGATCTATATAATTCTTGGATTTACATTTAGGTCTTCAATACATCTTGAGTTTATTTTGTATATTGCATGAGTTATAGGTCCATTTTTGTACAGGTAGAAATACAATTTTGCCAGCACCAGTTGCTGAAGAGACCATCTCTTACCCATTGAATGTTTTTAGTAGCCCTTTCTCAGTGATCAGTTAGGTAGAAGGTTCCATATAATTTACTTGAATATGGAAGACCAAAGGAAATTCAGTACCTTTGAACTATAGCATTGGTGAAATTATACCATGGACTGCCAAAATTATAAACAGATCTGTCTTGGAAGAAGTACAACCAAAATGCTCTTTAGAGGCAAGGATAGTGAGACTTTGTCTCATGTATTTTGAACATGTTATCAAGAGAGACCAGCCTCTGGAGAAGGACATCATGACTGGTAAAATGAAGGGGCTGGGAAAAGGATAAAACTTTTGATGAGATGAATTGAACAATGGTCTCAACAAGGGTCTCAAACTTAAGAACAATTATAAGGATGGTACAGGAATGGGAAGTGTTTCCTTCTGGATACCATGCACCTTATTTACATTATTGGCAAGCTATGGAATCCCCTTGGTGGGCCACAAACACTACAAATTTGCATACTGTTACTCAGTGATTTAGTTGCAATTAGAAAGATTCCAAGTGGAAGAGCCATATTTTGTATTTCATTGCTTACATTTCTTAAAAGCTTGTGATCAGTCATCGAAGATTTAGCTATTTATCTCTACTCATCTAGAACAAAAGGGAAAGAAGGAAACCTAAGAGTCAGAGAAGGGACCAAACTGTAGGACTAATTGTCTCCATAAACCACAGCCTCTTTTCCCCTGACGCCAAAAGAACTAGATGGTGCCTAATAACCACTACCAAAGGTTCTATTCAGGGTTACAATAGATGGATCCTGAAAGAGAGGGAGAGAAATGTGGAACAGAACTTTAAATTAAAAAAAAAAAATCCAGATTTACTAGACCCATTGAGGCTGGAGTAATCGCTGAGCATATTGCCCTGAAATACAACTTAAACCTTGACCCAAAACTAACTCCTGAAACAATCTTTTAACCAAATAACAGGTTATCCTAAAAAGTCAAAAATGTTACTCTCGAGTACTATACTCTTTTAAATAAATTAGCTGTATGAGGCCAAATGAACACAGTTAATTTAAAGCAAAGATGAGAATGGTGGGGCAGTGTGACTAAGCTAATGGCAGTGGAACCCCTAGAATGGAAAATTAAGACTATTGATACAATGTGCAGAATTGAACCAATGTTAATGAATATTATGCGGGGAAATTGACAATGGGAACCTGTTTTGCTATATAAGCTATGAAAAATACTATTAAATATATTTTAAATATTATGCTAAAAAGAATCTAGTCACAAAGGACCATAAACTGAATGATTCCAAATGTATGAAATGTCCAGATTAGGTACATTTACAAAGACAAAAATTAGTGGTATTCAGGGGCTGGGTGTGGTTGTAGAAAATAGTGACTGCTGATGCATTTGGGATTTCTATTTAGGGTGATGAAAATGTTGTAAAATTGATTTTGCTGATGAATGTCTGCATGACTCAGTGAATATACTTAGAGGCACTGAATTGTGTACTTTAAATGGGTGAATAGTGTAGTATGTGAATTACATCTCAGGCTATTTTTAGAAAAGAAATATCAGATCTTTTAGATATTGTAGTATACTCATGTATTTTAACGATCCCAGATTTTTTTCCCCCTGAACTATTAGCATTCTGTTTTTCTCTTCAGTATAAGAATGGGTAGAGGAAAATGAGGACTTGGGAATTCTTCAGATCTACACTTTTCAAAAAACTGAGTCTGTTCATTATTTTGTTTACAATATAGGGTTTTATAAAGTAATTCCCCAGTTGAGACACACTCTTTGCAGTATAACATTTTAATTAAGAGATGGCTTTTGCATAAGGGAGAATTCAGGTTTATTGGTAATGCAATAATACAAAATATGAAGGTGCTTCAAACATTCTTGGAAAATGAAATTAGAAGATAAAGAGAAAGTATAATGTTTATTTCACAACATAGGATCCATCAAGATCAAAGCACCTTTGTAAATAATAATACCAGCCAATTAGTACATATCTGAACAACTGAGGATGTTGGGAATTTAACTATGTCAGTGCTGTCTGATTTACATTTTAATTGAAGAAAAATGGATGTCCTTTAAAATATTTTTAAGAATAGGAAACAAAATGAAGTTAGAAGAAGCCAAACCAGGACTATAAAGTAGCTTCCTGTCAGAAAATTGCCCTTGTTTGATGAGAGGAACAATCAGGAACATTATGATGACGGAGACTGGTGAAGTCTTGCTGGGCATGTTTTTCTGCCAAAGCTTTGGCTAATGTTCTCAACACCCTCTGGTTTTTCAGAAAGTCAACAAGCAAAACGTCTTGAGCATCCTCAAAAAAACTGTTGCCATCACCTTTAATTTATGACTGGTCCACTTTTGCTTTGACAAGAGCACTTCCATCTCATGATAGTCATTGCTTTGAGTGTACATTGTTTTCAGAATTATACTAGTAAAATCATGTTTCATCTCTGATTAGAATTCTTCAAAGAAATGCTTCAGGTTCTTAACTGGTTAAAATTTCCACAGAAAGCGTTCCTCTTTCTATGATCAGGACACATAGTTTTGGCACCCATTGAACAGAGCATGTGCTCCATTTTAATTTTTCAGTCAGAATTGTGTCAACTGAAACAATCTGCGGTGTTGGCTATGGTTTCTACTGTTAATCTTTGTCTTCTCAACTCTCAATTAGAATACCAACAAGATTGTTTTTTCGAAACTTGATATGGATGGTCTACTTCAGTGGGCTTCATCCTCAGCATCATCTTATTTTTCTTAAAACAAGTTATCCATTTGTAAATTGCTGATTTCTTCATAGCATTGTCCCTGTAAACTTCTTGTGAAATAGCAGTGATTTCACCATTCTTCCATTCAGACTTTACCATAAATTTGGTGTTTGTTCTTGCTTCAATTTTAGTAGAATTCATGTTGCTCTGATAGGGGCTCTATTCAAACTGATGTTTTAACCTACTTAGTGCCTCAATCTAGATCCTGTTCATACGTGGTATAAAAACTTAGTTCATATATGTGATAAAAAACAGCATATTTTGCTGTAAACTTTTTTTAAACCAGTGTAGTTTTTTTTCATAATAACAAATTTTTCATGAATTTTTGAAGACCACTTGTATGCAACTTTAAATAACGCTCACTAAGGCAGAACTATGCCTGCTGGGATATATGTCATAATAAAGAGTATGAAACAAGCAATTATGTGGTAGTTTTAGGTTGCAGATTTTTGTGCAAGAGATTTTAACCGAAGTCCAATAATTTTCAATTCCCTAACCTTAGGATAGTACTCATGTACTTATTCTCACACTAAGGAATTTCAGCCTTAATTCCAAAGGATTATTTCAGTTCCTTTAATTTGTTGCAGGTGAATTAAAGGTAAAGTCCAGTTTGCTTAGTGGGATTTCCAAATCTGATTCTTCTGGCGTAACCTATGAAACACCTTGAAAGAACAAAGTCTAAAGTCCAGGCTGTCTATAGCATGCAGCCTGGGTCACCAAGGGCTGGATAGAAATTTGATTAAAAGTACCCAATTAAGAACATAATCAATAAATACCAGGTGTATTCTCCTGTTGGAGTAATATTAAGCATTTTTCCCAATTGAGGACTAGTTTATCCATCAGCCAATGTGAAGTCACCTCCTCTGAGACAAAGATCACTGTCCCCCCCACCCCCCGCCACCCCATCAGCATCACCTCTGCACTTGAATTTCTATTGGGGTTCATTGAGCACCCTTGTAGAAGTGTCTGTTGATTTGGGGTAACCGTAGACATGTTATATAGCAGGGACTGATTGTTCCACTCTCTCTACTCCAGAAACTGACCCGAGCTGAGGTGAGGCCCCCTTTGTTGAATTGGTTATTAAGATATACAAACAGGAGGGGAGAAGTGGATCATGAGGGGGAGACCAAATAAGAAATTACATGACCTGAGAACAGGTGCTTGCCTTTGTCTTAGTATTTGTCCTTTTGTGATTGACTAAGTATAATAGTTTCTAGACCCATCCTTGTCATGTAGTGTTTCGTGGTTTCACCAGTTTTGTGTATGTACCAGAGTTTATTTATCCATTCTACTGATGGATGTTTGGGCTGCTTTTCCTATCTTGTTATATGTGAACAGTGTTGTGACGAACATGGGGCCATACATTTGTTTGTATTTTGTCTCTTCTTTAGGTACAGCAGAGGTATTGCTGGGTCTTAAGGGATTTCTCTTTCCAATTGTTTTAAGTAGCTATTGCTTTCCACAATGGTTGTACATATTTATAAGCCCACCAACAGTGTATTTTCAATCACTCCACACACTCTCCGGCATTTGTTGTTTTGTTTCTATTTAAAATTTTTTAATTGGGCTATGGTTGTGGGTGTAAGGTGGTGTCTCGGTTTGATTTGCATCATCTGGATGGCTAGTGTTTGTGAGCATTTCTTCATGTGTTTGTTAGCTATCCACGTGTAGCGTGTTGTCTCCCGTGAATGCCTATTCATGTCCTTTGCCCACCTTTTAATTGGATTATTTGATTCTTTCTTATTGAGATATTACAGAATTCTGTAGATTTTGTAATTAATTCCTAGTCTGTTGTTTCATTGCTAAAGAATTTTTCCCAATCTGTGGGCTCTTATTTTATTCTTTTGATGAAGTCATTTGATGTGCTTAAGTGTTTTATTTTTAATAGATCTTTATTTCTATTATATTCTATTCATTCTATTTTGTTTTCTATTATGTGTGCCTCCTTTATGATATTTGGTAGTCTGTGTATGTCCTGCAATAGGGCCCTTAAGTTTGTCCCAATTTTCTCATTGATCATCCTTACAGCTTTGAGATTTACATTCACGTCTCTGTTTCATCTCCAGTTAATTTTTGTACATGGACTAAGATATGGGTCTTGTTTCATTTTTCTGCAGATGGAGAGCCAACATATCAAGTACCATTCATTGAAGAGAGTATCCCTTTGACATTTAATATTCTTTGGTTATTTGTTGAAAATCAGTTGCCTGTAGGTAGATACTTTTATTTCTGGGCTTTCTATCCATACATTGGTCTATGTATCTATCAGTATACCTGTACCAGGCTGTTTTGACTACTGTCACTGTGTAGTAAGTTTTGAGGTCAGGTAGTGCAAGACTTCCTACTTTGTTCCTCATTTTCAAGAATTCTTTGCTTACCCTGGGCTTCTTCCTTCTTCATATGAAGTTGGTAACTAATTTTTCCATTTCTTTAAATGAATGAAGTTAGGAATTGGATCGGAATTGTATTTTATTTGTAGATTGTGTTGTGCAATCAGCAGTACATTTTCACAACATTACGTCTTCCTAACCATGAACATGGCATTGTCTTCCATTTGTGTAGATCTCTTTTGGTGTCTTGTAATAACGTTCAGTATTTTTTTTTGTATAGGTCCTTTGTTTCTTTGCTTAGATTTATTCCTAGGGATTTTATCTTTTGTGTGACTATTGTAAATGGTATTGTTTTCTTCATGTCTTTTTTGAAGCTTTCACTGGTATATAAGAATCCGGTTAATTTCTGCTTGTTATTCTTGTATCCTGCTACTTTACCAAATCTCTCAATTGTTTCCAAGAGTCTTTTTGTGGAGTCCTTAGCGTTTTCTCTCTATAAAATCATATCGTCTGAAAATAGCGAGAGCTTTACTTCTGTGTCCAGTTGTACTCTCCTAATTTCTTTTTGTTTGCTAAGACTTTCACATGATTCAATGTGTATTTTGGACCGACACAGTTCTATCGATAATACTTGCCTTTCTAACATTACTACCTACCTACCACTCCTTGCTCAAGGATTATACTAATCCTCTGTGTCTTCTGACTTTTTCCCTACCTGCCTCTTTTCTTTCTGGGCAGCTGATTTTCTTTCACAGTACAACTTACTTGTCACCTTTGTATTGGTTCCTGTCTTTCATAGACAGAGTTAATTGCTTTCATTTCGTTTAGGAGTGTCTGGCTTTACCAATAGTATATCATGTTATATTTTAGTGTGTTAATTAATCAGCCTTTGTCATTCAAGCCTTCAGTAATAGAGACCAAATTTTATTTGTTTTACTTGTGTATACATTGACTGTATAAAATATAGGCCTAGCCCATATTAGAGATAGCAATTCATGTTTGATTGCTGAGTAAAGTTGGTCATCTAGTTAGTTATGGCCTAAAAATAGAAACACAAAATAGCACTCCTCTACTCCCTGTACCCAGCTTCTTGATTATTAGCAATAAATAAATATTTAGTGAGCACCTCTGGAATAACTAGTATTATGAAAGATACCAAACTACACTCACCACCCTCGAGTCAATTGCAGCTGATTGTGACCCTATAGGGTAGAGGGTAGAACTACCCCTGTGGCTTCCAAGACTGTAACTCTTTACAGGAGCAGCAAACCTCAGCTTTCTCCTCAGAGCAGCTGATGATTTCACACTGCTTACCTTTCGGATAGTGTCCCAATGCATATATACTGCGCCACCAGGACTCCTCTGTGGAAGGTACAGACATATATAAATCCCGGTCCTTGTCTGTAAGGCTCTTGTTATGTTTTCAACATGTTTGAGAAAACTTGAAAACAACATAAAATACTATACGAGTGGGTACTTTACAAAAAAGAGGTTGTGATATGAGGGGTGATAATGCATTTGGAGTTTGTTCCACCAGGTCAGACTGTTAATCAGCCTTTCTATTTACAGGCTCTGAAAAGATTGCATAACAAAAAAAGGCCTAATTTGTGGCAGATGGAACTGGTTTTGCCACCACAATAATGCACCTGCTCACGCAGCCATCTCAGTGCGCCAGTTTTGGGCAAAAACCAGCATTCCTCTTGCCCCACGTACCTTACTCACCTGACCTCTCTCCATGTAACTTTTGTTTCCACAAATGAAAGGACAGCGATTTGATGACGTTAGAAGAGGTGAAGAAAAAAACAAGAGAGGTTCTGTCAACCATCCAGATGAGTTTGAAACATATTTCCAAGAATGGAATTTCAGATTTGACAAATGTATTAAGAGTAATGGAGAGTGCTTTGAAGGTGATACGGTTATGTTGTAAATGCATACATACATACATACATACATACATACATAGCTTTGGGGAGAGAATCCGGGTTTGGGGGACTACCCCTCATATAATAAAGCATTAAACAGTTTAAAGCAAATAGGTATTGCAACTCAGTAAAAAAAGAAATTCGCTGGCACAGCATTCAGGCAACTGAGAGTCCTAGAACTAACACTAAGTAGATTTCCAAAGTGGCAACAGGAGGCTAACAGTTTTCAGGAATATTATTGGCAAGCTGCTGTTGCTAGCTGCCATCCGGTCAGCCCATGTACAACAGAATGTGCACTCATTGTGATCCATATAGTAGGTTTGGCTGGCGAATTTTCCACTCAGACAGTTCTGTGCCGTAGCAGCACCACCTACACTGGCTGCGCTCACTCCCCTTGAGCAAACTATGAAGTCCACTATAATCCCCTAGCTGACTTGATTAAGGGGAAAACTAGTTGTATGGACTGGGAACATTTTTGAGGCTTTTAGGCTCTCGCCTACTGTGTAGGGAACCTCGTATCTTTACTTCTTTTATAGAACTTTTAAAAATCCCATTTCTTCAAAAATATTTATTGAGTGTCATATTAATTTCCTATTGCTGCTATAATAAATAACTTAAAACAACATAAATATATTCTCTTACAATTCTGGAAGCTAGAAGTTTAAAATGTGTCTGGCAGGGCTAAAATCAAGATGCCTACAAGGCTGTGCTACCTTCAGAGACTAGAGAATTTGTTTTCTTGTCTTTCCCAGGTTTTAAAAGCTGTGTTCCTTGCAGCCCTTGGCTTGCTCCTTTCTCCAATTGCAAAACCAGCAATGGAGCATCTTCTCTGACTTTGCTTCCACCTTCTCCTCTGTGTCAAATCTCCCTCTTATAGGATACTTTACAATTAGGTCTCACCCAGGTCATCTGAAATAATATCTAAACCTCATGATCCTTAATTTAAGCACACTTGCAAAACCCCTTTTGCCATATAAAGTAACATTCACCGGCTCTGGAAATGAAGACATGGAGGCCAGTATTCAGCCTCCCACAAGTAGCTAGTACATTGCGCGCACGGTGCTAAGGACTTTCTACCTTGTGCTATACTTATTGTGGCCATAGGTTTTCTCTGGTGCAACAATACGAAACCCTGGGGGATAGAATCTCTTGTTTCTTTCTCACAAAACCTAGTAGGTGGCCTTGCTTATAGTATGTACTCAGTATTGAAATAATAATTAATGATGTGAGTCAAACTTTGTTCCATAAATATAATTTTCATTAACTTCATTCCACAGGCATTTGTCGAGGTAGAAAGAGAAGTGTCTTTGATATCTGGATAATCATATACAATTCAGCCAATCGTTGCTGAGCTTTACTATATACTAGCTAGTAATGACAGTGCTAAGGAGGATGGTTAACATACTCCTGCCCTCAAGGAGAAATGGTGAGTAGCCCCAGGTGCCCCGGGTGACTAATAATGGTCTAGTTTGTGGAGAAGCACTTCTCCAAACCAGGGCTGTTCTGAGAGAAACCGTTTAATAAAGAAGCCCTGAGCATCACTTATCACCATCACTTTCCTTTCTACTATTGAAATTTCCTCCCCCAAATCACTGCCAAGAATTCTCCACGGGGTGATTGAACACCTCTTTATTACAGGGATCTCACTTCTACCCAGTGCTTCCAATTTGATCCTAATTCATTAAGAAAATTAGCAAAATCCTTTCTTCCACTGAGCTAAAAATTATTCCTCCCTTTGACTTTCACCACTACTCTTATGAGCTCTTCTTCCTTCCGCAGCCACATACCTACTTTGCCCAGTCTTATGGCAGTCATTCAAGTATTTCTAGGGATTCATTTCTAGGACTTATTTATTCATTCTGTATTTTTCTGCGCGTTTCTTATATGCTTGATACGGTGCTAGGGGCTCGAGATATAAAGATGAATAAGATGAAATTCCTGTTTAAGGACAGCCTAGCAAAGAGACAAACATGGGAATAGTTCACTTTCACAGGTATTCTATGAGAAGGAAATACAAATGCTCTAGGAGCTGGAGTTGGAGACCAGCCAGCTAACCCTAGGGCTGCAATGTCAATGATATTGTTCAATAATTTCTACATTCCATTGTATCATCTTTTGGGGGGTACTAAGAATGTATGATGCGTATGGTTCTCTTCTAATTAGCTTAGATTAGTGAATGCTTCCAGTACTATATCCATTTGCTACAATATCTCAATTAGAATTCTGTCGACTCCTGCAACCTTGCTTTTCACCAAAGAGTTCAATGTAGTTTGGACTTCTTCCTTCAATACCATTCGTTCTTGATCATGTACACCTCCTTAAATGATTGGATGTCATCTAATTCTTTTTAGTACAGTGACTCTGGACCAATGAGCACAATTCAACCAATATGCAACATCAACATAAATGGGGGAAATACTGATATTGTAAAGGGTTTCATTTTTCTTAGATCCACAATCAATTCTCATGGAAGCAGTAGTCAAGAAAGCAAACAGCATACTGCATTGGACCAATCTGCTGCAAAAGACCTCTTTAAAATGTTAAAATTCAAAAATGTCTTGAAAGCTAAGGTGGGTCTGACTCAAGCCATGGTATTTTCAGGACATTCATATGCATGTGAAACCTGGGCAATACATAAGGAATCCTGATGAATAATTGATAACTTTGAAATATGGCATTGGCAAAGAATACTAAATATATATCATGAACAGCAAGAACAAATACTCTTGAGAATCAAGAATGGCAAGATTTTATCTCTTGTAATCTGGACAAGTTATCTGGAGAGACCAGTCCCTATCATGCTTCGTAGAGAGTCAGTAGAAAAAAGGAATATCCTATAGGAGGCACACTGACACACATCTAAGGTGCAACTTTGGCTTCTCCTCTATGGAACAAAGAAGAGTGAAGAAAATCCAAATGCATGGGAACAATTAATCCAAGGGACTAAAGAGCCTCGACAACCCTGAGACCAGAAGATTGTTGCTTGGCTACATTGTTGCTTGGCTACCACTGCCAACTCCTCTGAAAGAGATGATCACCGGACAGTTCTAATCTTGCCCTTTCAGATTTGTTTTTGTTTCCCACACTCAAATAACATTGAAAAGGAACACAATTTGAGTCTCTCAAGGATGCCAAAGCTGCAGTTCCTTCACAATGTAAATCAAACAGTATAGAATTCTTTGGGGAAAGTTTAAGGAAGCAGAAACAATGCCTCCATACATACAGACATAGATGGAAGATGTGTCCAGAAACAACAACTTTGCATTTCTATGTTTTTTATTAATAAAGCTTCTATGATGGTTTTAGCCGTCATTTTTGGCTTACTTTCATATAGGAGAACAGGAGTTGTCCACAGAGAAACAAGAGGACATATGGCAGAAACTGAACAGCAGACAACTCAATCTCCTCTGTCACATCTTTCTTTTTCTCTGGCTTCAGAAGAGGTGGGTCCCATCCTCCCAAAGCCATTTTACTTGCTTCTTTCCTGTAGTCTTCTCTGCACTGTTCATCCATCTCATATGCATTTCCAATATTTTCCTTTCAACCTTTAAATGTACTTAAATATTTTCAAATGGATAATACAAACACTATTGTGTTAGAAAGGGTTCTCTGGTTTGTCTCTCAGGAATGAAGGTCTGGGTCAACTATGCTTTAGCCTTTAATTTCTCTTGGCCACACCTCTCTTCTTTCCTTTCTCATTCAAACCTCTGGAAAACAGTCATCCTTTCCTAGGTATTTCTTTACTTTCTACTCATTACTTTCTCCAAAATTCTCTTATAAAGACCATTAACCTTAATTGCCAAATATGACTGATCCTTTAGTAACTAGCTGGACTGACCAGATAGTACATGGGATCTCTGAGAACTCTGTATTTTAAAAAGCTTTTGATATCTTGACATTCCAAGACCTCTCTAGCTACTCTTAATTGTTGCTTTTCAGTTGAATTCCCTAGTCTTTTCATCTGCTTGCCCATTAGAAATCAATGCTTCCTTGGGTTCTGTGTTCTCTTATCTTTCTTTTTGTACTCTCTTATTTGTCTTTCTCCTCACTCTTTTTATTTCACCTCAGTAATCTCATCCACTTTCAGAATTTATACCACCATTTGTTATATCCATAACACTTTTATTTCTATTTCCGCTTCTACCTCCATATACAACTCCGAATATCCAATTCACCTGAGTATTACTTCCATTGCATACCATCATCCACTCCTTTTTATTGTAGTAGAATATGCAATGGCTAATCACACAGAATTAATAATCAGATTGCTTGTGTGTTGAGTCTCAACTTTGCCACCTAAAAATCCTGAACAAATTGTTTTTCAGTATTTCTGTATCATGGAAAATGGGTAACAATACCAAACCTCCTAATGTTCTTGTGAGGACAGAAGAGCAAAATGCAAGTCACTAGCACTTAGCTTAAAATATATTAGCTATTGTTAAGAATTGCTTGCTTGTATGGGCCATACCCAAACAAGCTAAACAGAAACCTGGTCATCTTCCTCTTCTTTCACCTCCTCCCACATGCAACAAGAGCAATAACGGGTGCCCTCAAGCTGATTGCAACTGACATCACTTCTCATGCACTATTCTTGGTAAAGAGCCCTGGTGGCTCAGTAGTTGAACACTGGGCTGCTAACACAAAGATCTGCTCCTCCAAAGGTTACAGCCTAGAAAACTATGGAGGCAGTTCTACTTTGGCATATTGGGTTGCTATATGTCAGAAATTGGCTTGATGGCATATAACAACATTCCATGTTCATGGATAAGACAATATTTTTAACATGGAAGTTCTTCCCAGAATGATCATAGATTCAAAGCAATCACAAATCCCCAGTAAATTATTTTGTGGGTATCAACAAACTAATTCTAAAGTTATATAGAGAGGGAACCAAAACCCGCTGTCATTGAGTTGATTCCAACTCACAACAACCCTTTATAGAATTTCCAGGGCTCTAAATTTTTATGAGAGCAGACCAGCCTTAACTTTTCCCTGAGTGTGGCAGTGCGACACTTACTTGACAGTGCCACCAGAGGTCCTGGAAAGCAAAAGAGTTAGAAAAACCAACACAGTATCTAAAAAGAAGAACACATCAGAAGACTGATGCTATATAACTTTAATACTTAATATGCCTCAAGCCAAACACAAAAATAAATTTACAATGCAGTAAGGACCTAACTGTGCATTCTAAAACCATAAATTCTTAGAAAAATTCAGAAACAACCACATCAGGCTTATTTTTTTAAAGTAGACTCACTAATAAAATAACAAATGTACAAATAGCAAAAGGCAAAAAATAAATGAATGTGATATCATAAAAATTTCAAAATTTTATCCACCAAAAAACTGTTACCAAAAATATGAAAAGACAAGCTACTAACTGGTAGAATATTTGGGGGAACTATATATCCACTAAGAATCTAATAACATATATATATGTAAAACTTAAACAACTTAACAGGAAAACAAATAAAATAGGTAAATGACTTGAATAAACACTTTACCAAAAAGGATATTCCAATGACCAACACACACATGAAAAGATGTTTAATATTATTAGCCACCAGAGAGGTGCAAATATAAACTACATGAGATGTGTTTTCACTCCCATTGGGATAACTATGGTGAGATAAAAACAAAATCAAACAGAAAATATGAAATGTTGGCAAGGATATGTGGAAATTGAAACTCTTACAACACAAATTGAAACGCACCACATCACTGGTATTTCAAATATCAACAGGGTCACTCAAGATGAATATGCTTCAGCAGAGCTTCCAGACTAAGAACAGACCACAAAAATGGAAGAGGCTGTTCAATTCTGAGGGCTAGCTACAGAAAACCTTATGAACAGCAGTGGCTTATAGTGATGGAAAATGACCCCCTCTAGTTGGAAGGCACTTAAAATGCAACTGAAGTATTGCCTCCTCAAAACAGAATCCACCATAATGATGTGGATGATGAAGTAAAGCTTTCAGGACCTTTATGTGCTGAGGCATGGCTCAAAATCAAAAGAAACAGCTGAAAATAGCTATTAATAATCAGAACTTGGAATATATGAAGTATGAATCTAGGAAAGCTATAAGATGTCAAAAGTGAAAATGGAATGCATAAAGATTGATATCCTAAAAAATTGATATCCTAAGCATTAGTGAGCTGAAATGTACTGGTATTGGCCATTTTGAGATTGACAATCACATAATTTACTGTACCAGGAATAATAAGGTCAAAAAGAATAGTATCATAATCTTCATCAAAGAGGAAATTGCAGGATCTATCTTAAAGCATAATGCTGATGTCATAGGATAATATCTATATGCCTACAAGGAAATCTAGTCAATACAAATAATTTACACACCAACAACTACAGATAGTGTTGATGAAACTGGGGGATTCTACTAAATTCTTCAGCCTGAAATTGATCAACCATGCAATGAAAATAGATTGCAAATGATAGGTGATTGGAATGCAGAAGTTTAAACAATGAAGAAGGAACAGTAGTTATAAAACATGGCCATAGGATGGAAATAACGCTGGAAATCATATGATAGAATTTTATAAGGCCAATGGCTTCTTCATTGCAAATACCCTTTTTCAACAACTTAAACAGCAACTGTATGTATACAGTTCAGCAACAGAATACAAAGGAATCAAACTGACTACATCTGTGGGAAAAAAGTATGAAGAAAGCTCATTATCAGCTATCAAAAGGAGGCCAGTTGTGGAACCAATTGAAACAAATTGCTCATTTGTAAATTCAGGTTGAAGGTGAAGAAAATTAAAACAAGTCCATGAGAGTCAAAATACAACCTTGAATATATCTCAGCTGAATTTCAACATCTGAAGAATAGATTTGCTGCACTGAACACTAGTGACAGAAGGTCTGATGAGCTGTGGTAGGACATCAAGAACATCATTTATGAAGACCACAAAAGGTCATTAAAAACACAAGAAAGAAAAAGTCAAAATGAATGTCAAAAGAGACTCAAACTTTCTCTTGAACACAGAATAGCTACAGCCCATGGAAGAAAAGATGAAGTAAAAGAGATGAACAGAAAATTTCAAAAGGCAGCCCGAGAAGACAAATTACTATGAAAAAATGTGCAAAGACTTGAATTTAGAAAACCAAAAAAGAATACACTCAACATATATGAAGTTGAAATAACTGAAAACACATTTAAGCCTCAAGTTATAATATTGAAGGATTCCATGAACAAAATATTGAATAATGCAGGAAACAACAAAAGACGATGGAGGGATTACACAGTCACTGTACCAAAAAGATTTGGTTGACATTCAATCATATCAGGTAGTAACCTATGATCAAGAACCTACGGTACTGATGGTCCAAGCTGTACTGAGGGTGTTACCAAAAAGCAAGGCTCCAGTATTTGACAGAATAGTAACTGACAAAATAAAAATTGAAATGTCTCAACAAGGTGATGAAGCACTGAAGAAAACTCAAAGATAGCTACCTGGCCAACTGACTACAGTATTTGTGTTGTGCCCATTTTGAAGAACAGCGACCCCACAGAGTCACAGTTTCCTTACTTCTTTGCATTGATGCCTGGGTTCTCGAGCTGCTTTTTGAAATCATACAGAAAATTTCAAACAATATTAATGTCACATGCAAGTAAAATGTTGATAATTCAAAAACAGCTGCATTGATAGTACATCGATAGGACACTGCCAGAAATTCAAGCCAAATTCAGAAGGACATGGCATAAGAAGTATCACTGCTGATGTCAGATGGATCAAGGCTAAAAGCAGAGACCACAAGAAAAGTGTTTCTTGTGTTTTATTGAATATGCAAAGGCATTCACCTATGTGAACCCTAACAAACTATGGTTAATATTCAGAAGAATGTGAATCCCAAAAGGTAAGTCGTTTGAAAAGAACTGAGAGGTTTAAAATCAGAAGAGGTCTGTCAGGGTAGTATACTTTCACAATTCTTATTCAATCTGTAAGCTGACCAAATAATTTGAGAAGCTGGTCTATATGAAGAAGTACACAGCAGCAGGAGTCGAGGAAGATTTATCAACAACCTGCAGTATGCAGATGACACAATCTGGCTTGCTGAAAATGAGGAGGACTTAAAGCACTTGCTGATTAAGATCAAAATGATTAGGGCAAAGAATGTACAGATGTGCTTTATACAATTGATGTATGTATATGTATGGACTGTGATAAGAGTTGTATGAGTCCCTAATAAATTGTTTTTAAAAAAAAGAATTGTATGAGCCCCCAATAAAATGATTTTTTTTAAAAAGAAGAACTTAAGTACGGATTACAATTCAATTTTAAGAAAACCAAAATCCTCAGAACTGGACATATAAACAACAGTACGATAAAAGGAGAAAAGAACAATTATCAAGGGTTTCAGTTTGTCTGGAATCATTTCATTCAGACAGCACACTGATAAATTGTTTTTAAAATCCTTTTCTTCCAACATTCGTTAAATACTACAGACATATCAGAAAAGATGCTGAGTACTAAAAAGGCCTTCTCAAGAGTATTACTGCTTGAAATGTTAATATAAACCTCTATGAAGACTTTTTCCTCTAATCCCAAGCAATACCTAAGAATAGCTTTCTCCTTAGAGAATTGCTCATTTCTAGGTTACTACTTTCTTTAGAGATGGAAGCGTACGTTTGCTTCTTGATTCCTCAGTCTTCCAATTTCGAACTATTCTCATCAATTCTCTATTTGAAAATGTTTGCAACTTCTTTCATGAACGATCTCAAAACTAGTACTTATAAGACTTTTTTCTACTGCTAAATCTCTTCAGTTCACACAGGTATTCAACTGATACCATTATTGATGTTGTTCCCTACTTATTCTTATCTTGCTAATGTTCCTCAAGTGAAATATCCCCAGGAAATTTTCAGAAAGGTGAAGAGGAGTTTAGAGATTGTGCAGTTATCCTTCACACTGCCCATTTCACTGATGAAAAATTGAGGCCTACAAAGTAAGTTACCTTGCTATGAGTAAAACTAGGCTTAGAACCCGGTTATCTTGACTTTCAATAGTATAGTATTCTTTCTACTATGCTGTTATTAGTCACCTTCTATTTCCATTTGTATCTCTTCAGGATGCCTAATACATACAAATCTCTCAGCAGATGTCAATAAAATAAGCATAAGCTTTTACGAGGAGGTACCCCCCAAAACCAAGAGCTTTTGTAGTACTCATTTTTTCATAGTGCTCATCCCTCCACCCCCCGCCAGGTGAGCATGGAGCAACTCGCACTTAATACACCCAGTGGCATTGCCTGGGAACGTTCTCTAGTCACAGTGAATTTTTTGTGTGTGAAAGCAGTTTTGCTTGAATCTTTCATTTTGGGGGGATGGCCGATTTAAGAGAACAGTGTACAGCTGTGAAATTTTGCTTTCTGCTCAGGAAAATTGCTGCAAAAACTGTTGTGATGTTGAACACAGCTAACAAAAGGAGTGCTGTGGGAAAAACTCAAGATGAGTAGCTTTCTCGTTTAAAAAAAGGTGCAATGTTGATTGATGACAAACTTTGTTCTGGGTGTCTGTCAACTCATAGTGCACTTGGGAGTTTGTTCCACCAGGTTAATCAAGTTTTCACATTGCAGAACAGTGTGCGACCAAAAAAAGGCCTGATTTGTGGCAGACAGGGGACTGGTTTTGCCACCACGACAATGCACCTGCTCATGCAGCCATCTCAATAGGCCAGTTTTTGTCAAAAAAAAAAAACAAAACAAACAAACTAGCATGCCTCTCTTGCCCCACGCACCTTACTCTCACGTGGCCTTGCTCCATGTGACTTCTTTTTGTTTCCAAGAATAAAGAGGGACATGAAAGGACAGCAATTTGATGAAGTTAGAAAAAGTGAAGAAAAAAACAAGGGAGGTACAGTCAGCCATCCAAACACGAGTTTGAAAAATATTTCCAAGAATGGAATTGCAGATTTGACAAATGTATTAAGTATAATGGAGGGTAGTTTGAAGGTGATAAGGTTGTTTTGTAAAAAATTTAAATACATAGCTTGAAAAAAGTTTTCATTTTGGGGGGAGAGTACCCCCTTGTACATAACAGGAAAATTGATTCAGGTACAGTCAGAAAGTAGGAAAGCAATTTTCTTACTTCTTTGCATGATGCCACCCTCCAGACCAGTTAATTGCTATTTTGCTCTTTCCATCAATCAGGCATTGGGCAGCTGTGATTGTAGCTCCTCCTACAGCTGCTGCACAGTCAAATATCCCTTCAGTGGCTGGGCAGTCATAACCTTAGGGCAAGAATCAGATTACTTTGTAAGAAATGAATTTTACAACAAGGAAAATGTGTTTGAGATGAGACAATTTACCGAAAAGTGACTGCGCTGGCATGAGCTGCAACTGAGACAGAAACATTCTAATAATAGGAAAAGGATTTTTAAAATATTAGAGCTTGAGAGGAAAAAAAACCTTACACGTTAACTAGTCATAACCAATAGGTGAAGAAATTGAGGCCTGAGAAATGGTATCTCTTGCTTACATAGCAGAGAGTCAGGTCTGCAAGTGAGGTTTCTTGATTCTCAGTCCAGTGTGCTTTCTACTAAACCATGGTGATAGCCATTTAGTTTTTAAAATGTAGTTGTTTAATAAAGGATACAGTAGAAAATTTAGCTAGGCCATAAACCTGTATTCAAGGACATCCAAGTCAGCACATACACAATCAGACTAGATATAGACACCACAATTAGAGCCTAACAGGGGTCCTGGTGGTTATGTTTGGAGCTGCTAACATAATAGTAAGGTCAGCAGTTTGAAACCACCAGAGGCTCCACAAGAAAAAGATGAGGCTTTCTACTCCCATGGAGATTTAGTTTCAGAAACATAAAGGGGAAGTTCTATTATGTCCTATAGGGTTGCTATGAATCAGAATGAACTCAATGGCAGTATAGTTTGGGTTTCATTTTTTTTTTATGGTTTATCAGGGCCTAAACCATTGAAAGACTTTCCCCCATCTAATCCATCACTCAGTTTCACAAAACCCATACCGTTTTCTCAAATGATGTTACGTAGCTAAACCAAGAGATTAATGATTAACACATTATTTAACTGGAGATTTATTAAAAATCACAATGCAAATTATAAATAATTAACTAGTTACAATCTATAGATGAAAGTGTTCTACCTCTCATCATTGTCTTGTTAGTCATTGTCTCATTAGAACCTTACCTAGCCCATATTCTATGGAGTCGGGGTGGCCATCATCACCATCTTGGCTGACCATCTGGAGATGCTGCAGATAGGCATCTGTATGAAAGGAGGCCATCTCCTCCATGGACGCCACTTTGGGCTTAACAATCCTAACAACAACAGAGAAAACAAAGGAATGTGAATGAGGCAGACCCAGATTATGTTAAAAGTTGTAAAGGAGTCAGCAATCTGAGCAGAAAATACAACTCTCAGATTCTGATTTCAGTAAGCTGAAGTGATACGCACAATGTGTTTTTCTATCGCACTATATAATCTATACTTCCTCACATCATGTTAATGTACTCACAATGTGAACAATAAGGGGATTGGTTTTCCTTTTGAGTTCATAGGTAGGTAAAAACGAAAGAATATTCATACTTAAAATAAAAATTTTAAATATGCATCAGAAAACTTGTGCTCCACAAGTTACAGCTTTTTTTAATTAATTAATTTACTTATTTTAACAATTTATTGGGGCTGGTACAATTCTTCTCACAGTTCATACATATACATACATCAATTGTATAAAGCACATCTGTACAGTCTTTGCCCTAATCATTTTTTTCTCTTTTCTTCTTTTACATTTTATTAGGGACTCAAACAACTCTTACCACAATCCATACATATACATACATCAATTGTATAAAGCACATCCATACATTCCCTGCCCCAATCATTCTCAAGGCATTTGCTCTCCACTTAAGCCCCTTGCATCAGGTCCTCTTTTTTTTCCACCCTCCCTCCCCATTCCCCCCTCCCTCATATGCCCTTGGTAATTTATACCTCGTTATTTTGTCATATCTTGCCCTATCCTGAAAGTTACAGCTTTAATGGCAAACCCATAGGCGGAAATGCTTTCATTTTCATTTGAAATACTTTCATTCCTAAGTGGCCATTATAATGCTTTCTGATAATTTTTCACTTCGGTTCTTGTTCCAGCTCTATATTTACTAGCTCAATAACCTTAGGTGAGCTATTTGACCACTCTGCAGCTCAAATTAACTCATCTGTAAAATGGGGATACATTATGAGATGCATATGGAGATTATACAACAACATATGAATATGCTTTATGTATCCCTATCATTATTAATATTAAGGGATAAAAGATAGGCAAAATAAAATGTAAAAGTCCCTTTACTTGTTCTCTCACGTCTGTTTCCAAGAGAAGGAACAGAAAGATTATAACCAGGCTTCACTCAGAATCCGTTAAACTCACAAGCAGTAATAAACAGGATTAAGTGAGAGAATAAAGGGAGTTCACCTAACAACAAAATTTACCACTCCCTACCACTAGGAGCCCTGGTTGTATAGTGGGTTATGCACTGAACTGATAACAAGTTCATACCCCAAATCTCAGAAATCCCAAATAGATGTTCTACTCTGTCCTACAGGATCACTAAGAGTCTGAATCAATTCTATTACAGCAGTTTGGATTTTTTTTACCCCTGTCTGTCCCACATTTCCTCTTCCTGGCCTCACTACTGTCATTACGTTCTCTAGCCCTTGCCATTTAGGTCCAGAGTCATGGTGGCATAGTGGGTTACATACTAGGTTGCTAAGTGAAAGGTTGGCAATGAAAAACCACCAGGAGAAAGATGAGGCTTTCTACTCCCTTCAAGATTTACACTCACAGAGAGTCGGGGGAAGACGGCTGCCATACAGGTAGCTCACATCCAGAACTCAGTGAGTGGCGAAATTTAGGGGCCTAGTAGGGGTATCAAGTCTGTCTGTCGATTCCCAAGACAACTCAGAGTACTTCTCTGAAGCAGAAGCGGACACCCGTGGTCTCTTGCGTGATGCTCAGAGTGCCCACTCTGCTGGCACCACAGGGCAGCCAGGAGCATTGCGGAGGCAGCTGCCCTGCCTCGGCGCTCTGTGCAGAATCACCAGCTAGTACCCCCTACTCTGCCCATGATGCCCGGGGTCCCATGTGGGTGCTCCAGCCGGTATATCGCCCCCCTGCAGAGATTCATGCCCCATCTGGGCACCCCTTGCTGACCAGCCAGCCAGACGATCCCCGCCTCCTCCTGGGAGGCTCGTGCCCTGGCGCCACAGCATAATCAGGTAGATGGCAGATGATGCTGCCATGCCTTTGTGCTCCCACAAACCGCCAATCAAACTGCCTCCACTCCCAGAGGTCTCAACCCAAAGGTGCCCACCCCATCTCTGCGCTCCTCACAAATCGGCCATCCAGCTCCCTCCCTGGCTTTCTTCCCCCCACCATACATACATGCAATGCACACGCACACACAGAGGTTCCCATCCTGCCACACCGTTTCAGGCATGCCAGGGAGCGGACACAAGTCTGGCAGCATTTTCTGCAGTTGTAGCATAGGGACCCAGGCCTTTGGGACTTGCCTACTGCATTCTCCCTTCTCCCTGCTCAATCCACCCCACCCTCTGTGCTCCAAGCAATGGATCAGCACACCAGTAGCGGCCCCCCCTCCCACCCGCCTACCTGTGGGAAGTACTCCTAGCCAGAAGTAGATCACCAAATCCCCAACCCATCCCCAAAATATGTTCCCCTTCACTTGAGTCAACACTTTTTATCAGACCGCAGTGTGCATAGCTGCAAACAACAGCCCCTAAGGAGACCTGAAGGTGGCTGGAGCACAAACCGTAGTTCAAGGGGAGAGGGAAACCCCAGCAGGACAAAGGTGAAACACAACCTTACAAGGAAGTTGGCTAAAAGCAGCCTGCTGAAACACCAGTACCAACCTCCCAAAGAGAGAGCCCAGGGCTCTGAGACACCTGGGAAAATGGTACCTAGTTCCAATAAATCGACCAAATACCAGCAAGCTGCTACAACAGTTTCAACAAGAAAAGAGAAACAAAATCCAATGCCAGAAGACCACCTGGACCTACCACAGAAAGAAATCTTCAGGATGCTGCTTGGAGCTATACAGGACATGAGGGAAGCATTATAGAAAAGGGAGAAAATGATAGAGAAAATAAAGGCCATGCACCAAAGGGAAATACAGGAGTTAAAGGGCGAGATAACAAAAACTAACAGCAAACTCACGGACTTCGCCCAGATATGGAGGAGGCAGAGAACCTCACCAGTGACCTAGAGGATTCTCAAGAAGAATTTAATAAACATGAGAAAAAGTCTCACAAGCCCATCAGAGAAGCTGAAGAAAACCTCAGAGCTATGTCTGACGCTATGAGAAGGAACAACATCAGAACTATTGGCTTGCCGGAGGAATCCACATCAATGAAGCCAACATCCAAAATAGTGATGGAATGCTTGGAGGAAATTTTCCCTAGCTTAAAGAATGAAAACCAGGCAACTATCCAGGTGGCCGAAAGAATACCAGCTAGACAGAATCCCAATAAGAAGGCACCACGACATAAAGTTGTTAAACTAACTATGAGGAAAAGGGGAAAATTGTAAGAGCAGCTAGGGAAAAACTGGCAACCATATATAAAGGCAAGCAGATAAGAATATGCTCAGATCTATCAGCAGACACTATAAAAAGAGCAGACAATGGAGCAGCATATTCAGAAAATTGCAGGAAAATACCGCAAACCCAAGAATACTCTATCTTGCCAAATTAGCTATCAAAATTGATGGAGAAGTGAGAGTCTTCCTGGACAAGGAAAGTCTCAAAGAATATGCTAAAAGGAACCCAGCACTACAAAAGATCCTCGCCAACCCAGTATGGGCAGAAGAACAACGCTCACCAAGCACATGCAAGAGACCATCCCACAGAAGAACTCCAACCAGAGACCACCAAACGGAAAACAGCTCCCTAGATAACACAGGTTCAACAATGGAAAGAAGGCAAGAATGAACCACTAACACACATATGCACAACCCATGGAAAAGAAATGGAGGTAAGAAAACACCCAACATAAGAGGGATAAAATGATATTACAGAGTCCACAAATAGATGTAATAACCCTGAATATCAATGGATTGAACTCAGGCTTTAAGAGATAGAGACTAACAGACTGGCTTAGAAAACACAATCCCTCCATCTGCTGCCTACAGGAGTCACATCTCAAGATTACAGACAAAAATAGGCTGGGAATCAAAGGCTAGAGAAAAACATACCACGCAAACAACAATTCAAAAAAGCAGGGGTTGCGATCCTAATCTCACATAAAATTGACCTCAAAGGACAAGGGACACTATATAATGCTCAAGGTAACAGTACACAAAGAACTACTATGCATTCTAAACATTTACTCACCAAACAAGTGTTCAGCAGAATATTTCAATCAAACGCTCCAAAAGATGAAAAAAGAAATTACAGCCTCAACAATTATGGTAGGTGACTTCAATACACTGCTCTCTGAGAAAGATCACTGGGAAAGAAGCTCAACAAGGAGGCTAAAGATCTAAACACTAAAATAAGACAATTTGACCTGATAGATATTTACAGAGCTCTCCACCCAAATACAAAAACAATCACATTCTTTTCAAGCCCACATGGCATATATTCAAGAGGGACCACATGCTAGGGCGTAAGTCGAATCTACATAAATTTAAGCACATGGATACCACACAGACCTCTCTCTCTGACCACTGTGTGATAATATTGGAAATCAACAAAAGGAAGATAAAGAAATCAAGGGAAAAAATTGAAGAATGAATAACTCTATTGCAAAAGGAGTATACACTGGTTCAGATCAGAGATGAAATTAGGAAATTTCTAGAAACCAATGAGAATGAAAACATGACATACTAAAACTTATGGGACACAGCAAAGGCAGTCATCAGAGAAAGTCTCATAGTTACATGCTCACATAAGGAGGAGAGGCTTATGACAGATACACTGGCACAACATTTACAGCAAATAGAGCAGAGTCAACAAGATAATACAACTAATAGCAAAAGAAAATAAATCATAAAAAGTAGATCTGAGATTCAGGAGAGAGAAAATAAGAAAACTATGGGGGGTGGGGGGGGAAATCAATGCTGTTAAAAGTTGGTTCTTCGAAAGGATACACCAAATAGACAAACCTCTCACGAATTTGACCAAAGAAAGAAAGGAACACATTTTAACAGCAAGGATGAGGGGTGAAAGAGTAGATATTACAATGGAACACAGTGAAATCAAAGGATACTTACACAGTACTATGAAGGACTGTACTCCAATGAATTCAAACACTTGGAAAACATGGACAAATTCTTGGAAAAACAATTCTTCCCTAGATTATCACTACTGGCCGTCAAGAACCTCAACAGACCCTTATCAATAGAAGAAACAGACAAGGTTATCAAGGGATTACCAAACAAAAATCACCTGGACCAGATGGGTTTACAGGAGACTTCTATCAAGCATACAGGGAAGAACTGACACCAATCCTACACAAACTCTTCCAGAACATAAAAAAAGATGGCAAACTCCCAAATTTCTTCTATGAAGCTAGTATAACTCTGATACCTAAACTGGGCAAGGATCCCACAAGAACTGAGAACTACAGACCAATTTCCCTAATGAATATTGATGCAAAATCCTCAACAAAATACTCGCCAAGAGAATACAAAAATATATACAACAAATAATTCACCATGACCAAGCAGGATTCATACCAGGGATGCAGGGATGGTTCAGTATACGAAAGACCATTAGTAGTATTATAAGCCACACTGAAATGAAAAAGTATAAGAACCACATAATATCGATAGATGCGGAAATAGCATTCGCCAACATCCAACACCAAATCATGTTTAAGACACTCAATAAGCTAGGAATGGAAGGAAAATTCCTCAATATAATAGAAGCTATATATATAAAAACCAACAGCCACTGTGGTAGTCAATGGAGAAAAGACAAGATCAATTCTTCTGAAAAAGGGAACTAGGCAAGGATGTTCCTTGTCCCCATTAACATCGTACTGGAGGAAAAGAAAGGACATCAAAGTTATTTGTCTGAGGAAGGAAGAAGTGAAATCATTGTTATTCACAGATAATATGATTTTATATATGGAAAATCCTAAAAGTTCCACAAGAGGAGTACTGGAAGCAATAGAGGAATATGCCTATCAGGTTACAAGATCAACAAACAGAAGTTTATTGCAATACTGTCCACATCGGACAAGGCCACAGAAGAGGGGATCAAAAAAAGGGGTACCCTTCACAATAGCCAAACACACATTGAAATATCTAGGGATATACCTAACTCAAAAAACAAAAGATGTGTTCGACAAAAACTACAAAACACTATTAAAACAAACCAACCTCAACAATAAGCGTGACCTCAACAAATGGAAGGAGATCCTATGCTCGTGGATCAGTAGACTCAATATTGTAAAGATGTAAATTCTACCTAAAGCACTATATAAGTTAAATGTTATCCCAATCCATATTGCAGCATGTTTCTTCAAAGAGTTGGAAAAACAGATTACCAACTTCATATGGAGAAGGAAGAAACCGCGAATTAGCAGAGAACTGCTCAAGAAGGACAAAGTGGGAGGGCTTGCTTTAACCGACATTAATATAGACTATACAGCCACAGTGGTCAAAACACCATAGTATTGGTGTAATGATAGATATTCAGACCAATGTAAAAGGATTGGAAACCCAGAAATAAAATCATCAGCATAAGGACAACTAATCTTTATTAAGGGGCCCCCAAAAGATCAAATGGAAAGTGGATGCCTTCTTCATTCCATGGTGCTGGAAAAATTGATACATAGCTCCAGAAAAATGAAGCAAGACCCTTACCTCACTCCATACACGAGAATAAACTCAAGATGGATCACAGACCTTGAGGTACAACTATTAGGGCCATTAATGAGGGCATTGGGACAAAGTTGAGAATCTTGGCTCAGGGATTACATACCGTATATACTCGTGTGTAAGCCAAGTTTTCAGCACAAAAATGTGCTGAAAAACTGATGTTCGGCTTATACACGGGTCAGTGGTACGAATGGATGTCATCTGGTCAAGCCTGACTAACAAAAGGAGGAAATCTCATGAAGCCTGCCATAGAGTTAATAGCAAAGTGGGTTTGAGATGCATGGAAAGACATTCCAGAAGACATGGTACAACGTGCCTTCCAGAAATGTAGTATTAGTAATGCTATGGATAGCATATGGTAACCCACTAAAAAGGAGGGGGGGGGAAGACATGGGTAGCCTGGGGAACAGGGCACTAACCCACACAGGGGGAGGGTGCTGATTGTGTCTCCACAGGGAAAGAGGGACCAGACTTCAACCCGGAGCTCCAAAACAAGAACACAACACACTGACATGAAGCAGGGAACCGATAGAGAGGCCTGAGGGGCCGGCCCCATTACCAACTGAGTATACAGCACCTTCCCCCTCATAAGAATTAACTTCAGAGGACAGCACTGAAGCTAAAGCTCAAGGAGAGGGAACTGTCTAATTAGAGCACACAGGAGCCAATGAGGGGGGCAGGGGAAAAAATAGTGAAGCGCATCCTGGCTGACCAAGTCCTGAGGACAATGTTTCTGCTCAGAGCAGCAATGCAAAAAGACGACCACCAGGCCAGCCTCATCACAGGACACAGCATCTTCATTGACCCATAGCACCAATGGGGAGGACACTAGAGACACACGGCGGGAATTGTGCCCGCCCTGAGTCACTACAGCAAAGCCAGCCTCTGGTGGCATGCAGCAGAGCAGCAGGGGGAGCAAAGCAATGAAGTCCCCAGGGATAGATGTGGGGCCAGGGCATGGCACCACACCAGACTCGACTGGAAAGCACTCATGAAGGACAACAAATAAACCCTCAACTGTTTATAGGGTTTTTTGTGTTATTGTTGTTGTTGTTGTAGCTATTGTTTTATTTTCTATTGTTGCTTCATTGTACTCGGTCTTGTGATGGTACATATTATTGTCGCTGCATGTTTACCTGAAAGGGATAGGCGGGATATACAAGCCGGAGGAGAGAACAAGGGGATGATAGTTCCAGGGGGATGTGGGAGAGGGGGAGGAGGGGGAAAGGAAGTGGGTGTGAACAAACCCAGGGACAAGGGAACAAGTGATCCAAAATCAGTGGCAAGGAGGGTGTAGGAGGCCTGGCAGGGCTGGATAACGGACAATGTAACCAAAAGGAATTCCTGAAACCCAAATGAAGGCTGAACATGATAGTGGGACACTAGGAACATACAAAGAAATAGAGGAAAGAACTAGGAGGCAAAGGGTAGTTATAGAGCTCTAAATACAGGCATATGCAGATGTAAATATAATTATATACGATGAGGGGGAAATAAATCTATGTACATAAATTTATAGGTTTAGTATTAAGGAAAAAGATAGACAGTGGGCCCCTATGTACTCCCTCAACACAAGAACACTTTGTTCTAACAATTCAGTAGTATGAGATGCTCACCTTCCTGGCACAATCACTGAAGACAACAGGTGCACAAGCAAATGTGGTGAAGAAAGCTGATGGTTCCCGGCTACCAAAAGATATAGCATCTGAGGTCTTAAAGGCCTGACGATAATAAGGCAGCCATCTAGCTGAGAAACAACAAAACTCACATGGAAGAAGCACACCAGCCTGTCCCGACTAGATCGCTGAGGACAAAGCAGGTGCATAAGCAAATGTGGTGAAGAAAGCTGATAGTTCCCGGCTGTCAAAAGATATAGAATCTGGGGTCCTAAGGCTGGAAGATAAACAAGGGGCATCTAACTGAGACACAAAGAAGCCCACATGGAAGAAGCAGACCAGCTTGTGAGATCACAAGGCATCGAAGGATCAGGTATCAGGCATCAAAGACCAAAAAAAAAATAATAATAATAATCGTAGCATTGTGAATGAGGGGGAGTGCGGAGTGGGGACCCAGAACCCATTTGTGGGAAATTGGACATCCCCTTGCAGAAGGGCCATGGGGAGGAGATGAGCCAGTCACGGCACAGTGCAGCAATGATGAAACATTCAATACTCCTCTAGTTCTTGTACGCTTCCTTTCCCCCTCCCCCCATTATCATGATGCCCATTTTACCTTACAAATCCAGCTGGACTGGAGGATGTACACTGGTACAGATAGGAACTAGAAATGCAGGGAATCCAGGACAGATGGACCCCTCAGGACCAGTGGTGAGAGTGGTGATACCCAGAGGGTACAGGAAAGGTGAGGGAGAAAGGGGGAACAGATTACAAGGATCTACATATAACCTCCTCCCAGTAGAGAAGGGGTGAAGGGAGACTTTAGATGGTGTAAGATGTGACAAAATAATAATGATTTATAACTTATCAAGGGTTCATGAGGGAGCGAGGAGAGGGGAAAAATGAGGAACTGATACCAAGGGCTCAAGTAGAAAGCAACTGTTTTGAGAATGTGGATGGCAACAGATGTACATATATGCTTGACACAATGGATGCATGTATGTATTGTGATGAGTTGTACGAGCCCCCAATACAATGATTTTTTAAAAGAAAAAAAAAAGATTTACACTCTGAGAAACCCACAAGGTCAGGCTAGCTAAAATTTAAAATATACATGACAGCCATGGGATATACTGTTGTTTATAGCCTACTACTAGCATCAAGAAGGACAGAAGAAATCCTGTAATTCAACCTCAAATGTATATTACTGTAGTTCAATCTCAAAAATAAAATCCATTTGGTCTCACACTTAATTCTACCCCCAATCTAAGGATAATTAGTTCTTATAATGAGGTCCTGCTGAATGCTCACCCTCACAGAAGGTATAGTTGCTATAGCAAAGTGTGGTGAAGAAACTAGATGGTGTCCAGCTTTAAAAAAAGAATAGCATCTGGAGTCTTCAATCAAGCAGCCATCTAAGTGAGGCATCAACTAAGTCTACATGGAAGAAGCACAGCAGTCTGTGTGATTCAAAGACTAAGCAAGAAAATCCAAATCTAAAGGAGTGAAAGTTATCAGGGCTTAAATTGTGAATACACAATTTGCAGAAGGCTATGGATGACAATGAGATCCCAAAATTCATCTGCAAGGCCCCCACATGGAGTGAGTCTCCAGTGAGCCCTTCTGACCAGAGTCCAGGGATGTGAATAGCCTTGCTCTTAGAGAGCACTGGAAACTTAAGATGTAAGACCTCATCATTTGATCTACTGTTTGACCCATTTGAAAGTTGTCATAGTTTTTAATACTTCCTTTCTTTTTTACTGGAGTTTTTCACTAGTTTACTTTGTTATTATTGTAGCTCCTTTTTTATTTTGCATGTTTTCCAGTTTATGAAACCCCGGGTAGGTAAATCTATGGGAACAGTAACTGAGTTAAGGGATTAATAGCTTACTGAGGATATAGGAAAGGAGTTTGGAGGGAAATGGGGAGAATAATGAGTGTAAAAAGGAAACAAAGTTCTAGAACTGATTGTAGCAATAATTATACAACTCTTTAATATTAGTGAACTATAAATATTAATGTATGATATGTGAATTATATGTCAATAAAACTATTGAAAAAAATAAGATCCATACTTCAAGAAAAAAATGTCTGTATCATCAGAGGTGATTTTTTTTTTTAGTTTCTTGGACCATGTTCCCAGATCCAATAGCTCCAATTTCTACTACTTTTCTATTTATTTAATAAATATCAAAAATCAAAGTCACTATTAATAAATATCTCCCAACTTAACAGTAAAGAAATAGGACATCTTTGCTATGCTTTCTGGTTTGTCATAAAGGTTTTGGGAAATGGTAAATAACTTTAATGGAAAGCATATAATTTTTATGTTTGCCAAATACATAGATGGCTTCAAACAATGCCTGAACACACCAAACCATGAGAGCAATGTAACCGCAAGCAGGAATACATGAGAAGATTGGGCTACAGGGCCAGCCCCAACCAGAGCCAAACTGACCCCCTCCCTAAATGTATGTGCAACAGACCACACTAAACCTACAGGTGAGGTGAGGGGCCGGCACATCACGTCCACATGGAAGCAAACTGAAAAAGAAAAAGATAAAGGGATAGTCGGTCTAGACCCCATTATCGGCACACCAAGCCCCGAGGATGACGTTCCTGCATGGAGCTGCTAAAACACAGAGATGTCTGTAGGGCCGACAACAGCTCATAACATGTTGTCCCTTACTGGAGCATACTGCAATAGAGGACAATACTGGGGACATGTGGCAAGGAGGTAGTGCGGTCTGAACCCCCCACAGTGGGGCAAATCAAGAAAGGAACACAACAGATCAGCAACTGAAGCAAAGCCCCTAATGAGCTACCAAAATAGACTTCAGGCTAGGAGTGGCAAATCCTGGAATTCCCCCAGGACCAATGGGGGAGTCATAAAGGTCAGTGGAAAGACCTGGAAGTATGTATGTTTTTCCTGTTTTTCTTCTTTTCTTTTTTCAATCTTTTGTTATCTTTTTGTTTGGTCGATGCCATTGTTGGTATGCCCACTTACATAAGACAGGCATGGGACCTGTCTTGAGGAGAAAGCTTGAGGAGAAAGCAATGGGACCAACAGTCCCAGAGGGACCTGGTGGGGGAAGGGGGCAGGGGAAGGGGGCGGGGGAAGGATAGTGTGAGCAAACAACGCCATAGACAGAGGAACAACTAGGGAATTAAAACCAACAACAGGAGGATATAGAGATCCTGGGGGTGTTAGAGCAGCAGCAATCTAGCTAAGAGGAAGTACTATGAGGCAGAAGTAGGACAAGCATGATGAGGCAGAAGGAAGGTAAAAAGAAACAGAAGAATTATCTAGGAAGCAAAAGCTATGGACAGAGGCATAAGCATAGATGTGTCCATATGTAAATACATTAATCCATAAAAATAGAAGTATTGGCCTATGTACATATTTTTATAAATAATACACTGAAGTAGTGGATGGACTTCAGGCCTCAGTTCATACCCTTCCTCAATACAAGAACACTTTGTTCTGTCATTCTGTGATGCCCACCCTCCTGGTACAATCCCTGAAGACAAAATGGGTGCATAAGCAAATGTGGTGAAGAAGGCGGATGGTGCTCAGCTATTAAAAGATAAGTGTCTAGGGCAGAGGTCCTCAAACTTTCTAAACAGGAGGCCAGTTCACTGTCCCTCAGACCCATTGAAGGGCTGGATTATAGTTTTAAAAAAAACTATGAACAAATTCCTATGCACACTGCACATATTTTTTTAATTGTTTTGTTAGGGGCTCATACAACTTTTATCACAATCCATACAAACATCAATTGTGTAAAGCACATTTGTACATTCATTGCCCTCATCATTCTCAAAACATTTGCTCGCCACTTAAGCCCCTGGCATCAGCTCCTCATTTTATTCTCCCCCTTCCCTCATGAACCCTTGATAATTTATAAATTATTATTTTGTCATATCTTGCCCTGTTCAGCGTCTCCCTTCACCCACTTTTCTGTTGTTCGTTGCCCAGGGAGGAGGTCACAAGTAGACCCTTGTAATTGGTTCCCCCTTTCCAACCCACCCTCCCTCCACCCTCCCGGTATCGCCACTCACACTATTGGTCCTGAAGGGATCATCCGCCCTGGATTCCCTGTGTTTTCAGTTCCTACCTGTACTAGTGTACATCCTCTGGTCTAGCCAGAATTCGGATCATGATAGTGCGGGGTGGTGGGGAGGGGAGAAGCATTTAGGAACTAGAGAAAAGTTGTATTTTTCATCGGTGCTACATTGCAACTTGACTGGCTCGTCTTCTCCCCTAGACCCCGCTGCAAAGGGATCTCCAGTGGCCGACAAATGAGGTTTGGGTCTCCACTCTGCACTCTCCCCTCATTCACTATGGTAACACTTTTTTGTTCTGATGATGCCTTATACCTGATCCCTTCAACACCTCATGATCGCACAGGCTGGTGTGATTCTTCCATGTGTGCTTTGTTGCTTCTGAGCTAGATGGCCGCTTCCAAAAGCAGAGCTGATATCAAAGAGTTCAAGGAAGAAAATGTTTTGAAACTGATTGTGGTAGCGATTTTACAACACTGCGTGATATGATTGAACTACAGAATGGTGTGATGTCTGGCTTAGCTCCTAATAGAATGGTTTGGGAAAAAAATGAAACAGGTCTCACACCTCACATTATATACAAAAACAAACTCAAGATGAATCAAAGACCTAAATATAAAACACACAACCATAAAAACCATCAATGAAAAATAGGGACATGCTTAAGGGCCCTAATGCCAGGCATAAACACACTACCAAACGTAATGAAAAATAGCCACACTACAGAAGACAAAATAAAGGGCTGGGGCCTCCTAAAACAATGACATTTATGCACATCGAAAGAGTTAAAAAAAAGAAGCCACGTATTGGGGGGAAAAATTACTAATGACACATCAAATAAAGGGCTAATCTCCAAAATTTACAGAAAACTACAACATCTTAAGAAGAAAAATACAAATAACCCAAACAAAAATTGACCACCCTGACAATTTACCAAAGATGACATAGAGGCAGACAGCAGCCCTCTGAAAAATGTTCATGTTTATTAGCAATAAGAGAAATACAGATTAAAACAATGAGAAAACACCTCACACCGACACTTCTATCAATCAATAAAACACAAAATAATAAAGAAGGGATGCAGAGAGATTGGAACCCTCATACATTGCTGATGGGACTGTAGAATTATGCAACCACCAGGGAAACGAGCATTGTTCTTCCTGAAACAAATGCAAATGCAATTACCTGATGATCTTGCAATCTCTCTACTGGGCATGCACCGTAAAAAAATAAAGAATAAAGCACAAACAGACATCTACGCACTATGTCTACTGCAGCAATTTCCACAATAGCAAAGAGCATGGAAACAATCCAAAACACTAATTACAGAGGTGTGAATAAACAAACTCTGTTTCACGCATACAATTTAAAAAGACGACTCCTGTGAACACCCAAGGGCAACGCTAGAGAACATTGTGCTTAGCAAAGTTAGCCACTCTTAAAACAGATAAAAAATTAATGACACCATTATTACAGGAAGAGTGAGCTTTACCCTAAAAGATAAGACTCCGAAGACGGTGCCTCCCCCAGGAATAGGGGTGGGGGCAGGGGCAGGGAGAGAGGAGGGAAAGGAAATTATAAAGGGAGGACAGACAGAAGGGAAAAAGAGAAAGTCACATTCATGGAAGGTTTAACGGGATATTTATTATTGATTTCATTTATTAGCAACTATATATAACATGCTTCTTATAAGCCAAAATAAATATATACGTAAATAAATAAAAGCAAGAGCAAAGGGTCACAGCCTTAAAACAAAACAAAAAAACACTCCAGATTCCTTACCCCGCAGATCTAACTATTGGTCTGAGTGGCTTAAAAAAAGGAGGGAAAGTAAAATTGCATTTAGGAGTCTTTAGTGATAAGCAAGTTCATTTCAAACATATGAAAAAAAAGACTATGCTCAAGAAAAATAACTTACCTCATTTGCTTATGCAGCGCGTATGCTTCAATCAGAGAATGTACCATACTGGCCTAAAAAAAAAAAGCAGCATGCAAAAAAAAGGCAGAAAATAATCTGTGCTTAATTTCTCTTGAAAGTGTAATTGAGCACAATCCTATGTTCTCATCCTCTTGAACCTACACTTTAGACAATATAGGTATTACCTAAATGGCTAAAGCGAAAACACCAGACCTTAATTAATTTTTCTCCTCCAACTTCTTCCATACGACTTCGGAGATTCTCAAGTAAAGCCACACCATCCTCTCTGTGCCAACCTCTCCCTTGTGCCCCCCACCCCACCTGTCCTTTGGCACCCCGCCGATAAACGCTGCTCTCGGAGAACACTTCCTCCACCCAATATTACTTCACAAATTTGTCACGAAGATCTTCCCAAACTCTAAAATCCTCGGCGCTTCCAAAAGCCGCCCCACCCCCACCCCCTCTGCCCGGTCGACTGCCTCCATTGCCGCCCGCCTCCACCAAAAAGCCCACGATTTTTCGTCCCCAACTTTCTCACCCGTTTGGGGACTTTCGACAAGGAGTCGCACATCCTGACATACTCAGGACTGTAGATGTAAACCGGGGCCAGCGACTGCCCACCATCCTCAGACTCCTCCATCTTCCACTGGCAATCCTTCCGTTAAGATCCGGCTCCTCGCAGACTCAGTTCGAGACGAGTTCCTGCTCCTGTGAACCGTCGCAGGTGCTCTCTGGTCAACATTCCCTCCTATTCCCGAGCTCTCCGGAAACGCTTTCCCCGCCCCACATCGACTGAGAGAAAACAATGCGCCTGCCTCCGTGGAAACCATCCAGTTCAAAAGAAGGTTTGGTAGCTATAAATTTTTTAAATTCTAAATAGTTGTCCAAAGGGATAGAAATTTACAGCAAAAATAAGTCCAGTCAAAGCCAACCATCCTTGTTGCCCAACGGGGCTATTTGTGATTAGGTCAAACCACCTGCAGAGCATGCTGGGAGATGTAGTTTCCAGTAGTTTGAGGCAAGGAAGAGTCGCGGCTTGCCGCCAATTTGATTTTTAGGGCTAAAACACATAACCTCGGCTCTTTATAAAGTCCTTGCAAATACATACTTTTAAATACTTAAAGATGTAGCTATTCATGAGTTTACCATAACCTATTTCTATCAGCCGTGTCTTCCAATGACAAAGTGGGGGCGGTGGGGAGGAGGGAGAGGGGAGAGGGACAGACAGGATTTAGCTCATACAAGGAATCAGGAATCCTAGTAGCACAGTAGTTAGCGCTGAGCTGCTAACCAAAGGATGGGCAGATTGCACCCGCCAGCTACTTTACTTACTTTGCTTCTAGAGAAGAGGATGTGGCAGTCAGTTTCCATAAAGGTTCTAGCCTTTGAAACCCTGCGAGGCAGTTCTATTCTGTCCTATAGGGTAACTATGGTTTGGGTTTTGTTTTTGTTTAATGAAAGATATAAACGATTTTTAAAATTTGACCAGTAAATCCTCGTATTAATATTAGTTCATCAGTTCTCATCATATGGTAGTTAACAATTTCAAATAATTTACTCTGGCAAATGTTTCCCAAGACACTGGCAGGTTCTGATCAGTATATATGTACTAGAGTTTATTTATACATTCCTCAACAGACAGGGATTTTGGTTATTTCCATCATTTTTTGCTATTGTGGATAGTGTGCAATAAACATAGGTGTGCATATAGATGCTCGTGTTTGATTCTTTAATTTTCTAGGATACATGCCAAGTAAGAGATTGCTAGGTCATATGGTATTTCTATTCACATTTGTTTAAGGAAGTGCCATACTGTTATAAATAGTGACTGTACAATTCTGCAACGCCACCAGCGATGTATGACAGTTCCAATCTCTCCATATCCCCTCCAGTATTTATTATGTTTTTTTTTGTTTTAAAATATTCCTATTAATGCTAGATTGAGGTGGTATCTCATTGTTTTGTTTTCATTTGCATTTTCCTTCTAGCTAGTGATCTTGAGCATGTTGGCTGTCTGTATGTTATCTTTGGTGAATTGTTTGTTTATGTCTTCTGCCTATTTTTGAATTGGAATGTTCATGTTTTTCTTAGATGCTGCAGTTTTCTACATATTTTAGAAATTGGGTACTTATTTGATATATCTTTATCTGAATTTCCCCGCCTCCCAAATCTATAGGTTCTCTTTTTACTCTTCTGAAATCCGTGGCTATGTAATAGGTTTTAGAATCAGGAAGTGAGGGGTCTCCTATTTTGTTTTTTAATAGTGTTTTCCTTAAACATACTAGCATGAAGAAAGGAACCAATAAAGAGGTCTGCAGGGCCGGCCCCAATCCCAACTATGTGGATACCCCATCTGCAAGAAAATACACGTCACAAGACAGCACTGAAGCTACAGCTCAGGGAGAGGGGCATCTGATGAGAGCACACAGGAGCAAACAAAGATGGAAGGAGAGAGTAAAACACATCCTGGCCCAAGCCCTGAGGAAAATATTCCTGTTCAGAGCAGCCAATGCATAGAGAAGACCATAGGGCCGGCCCCATCACGAGACCTGATATCCCTCATTGTCCCATAGTACTACAGAGGACAACACTGGAAACATAGTACAAGAATTGTACCCCATCTTACCCCACCACACCAGGGCAAAAACACTAAGAGTGTGCAACAGAACATCAAGGGGAGAAAAGCAATGAAGTCCCCAGAGAATGTCAAAAATAGACTTTGGGGCCAGGATGTGGCACCCCATCAGGATCCACAAACAGATCAACAAACAATTTATAGGCTCTTCTTTTCTTGTAGTTGGTTTTTTGGTTGTTTTTGTTTTGTTTTTCTCTGTCTTGTTTTTGTGCTTATTATTGGCTCTGCATTTTATCTAGATAAGATAAATGGGATAAATAATCCGGAGGAGAAAACAACAGAAGCAATGATTCCGGAGGGACACGTGAGACGGGGAGGAAGGGGAAAGGAAGGAGGTGTCAACAAACCCTGGGACAAGAGAACAACAAGTGACCTACAATCAACGATGAGGAGGGCATAGAATGCCTGGTGGGGCATGGGTAATGTAGCTGAGAGGAATTACTGAAACCTGAATGAAGGCCGAAAATGACAGTGGGACAAAAGGAAACTAGATGGAAATAGAGGAAAGAACTAGGAGGCAAATTACATTTGTAGAGGTCTAAATACAGACATGTATGTATGTAAATATATTTTATATAACATTAGGGAAATAGATCTATGTACATATTTAATATGTTAAGTAGGTAGCAGATGAACATTGAGCCTCTACTCGGGTGCTCCCTCAATGCAAAAACACTTTGTTCTAATAACCTGCCACTCTATGATGCTCACCTTCCCTGACAAGATCCCTGAAGACAAAGCAGGTGCATAAGCAAATGTGGTGAAGAAAGCTGATAGCTTCCAGCTATCAAAAGAGATAGCGTCTGGGGTCTTAAAAGCTTGAATATAAACAAGCAACCATCTAGCTGAGAAGCAACAAAGCTTACGTGGAAGAAGTACATCAGCCTGTGTGATCATGAGGTGTTGATGGGATTAGTAGCAGGCATCAAAGACGCAGAACAAAAAATCATATCAATGTGAATGAGTCTTTTATGCCTGTAAACCATTGGATATCCCCTTACAGAAGGGTCACAGGGAAGAGGAGAGCCAGTCAGGGTGCAGTTTAGCAACGATGAAACATACAACTTTCCTCTAGTATTTTAATGCTCCCCCCACCCCCTTGCCCACTATCATGACCCCAATTCTACCATACAAATCTAGCTACATCAGAGCATGTACACTGGTACAGATAAGAGCTGGAAACACAGGGTATCCAGGACAGATAAACCCTTCAGGGCCAATAATGAGTGTAGTGAGAGGGAAAGGTGGGAGGAGAAAGGAGGAACCAATCACAATGATCGACATATAACCCCCTCTCAAGGGGATGGACAACATAAAAGTGGGTGATGGGAGACAGTGGTCGCTGTAAAACATGAAAAAATATATATAAATTATCAAAGATTCATGAGGAAGGTTGGGGATGGAGGGGGGAAATGAGTTAATACCAAGGACTCAAGTAGAAAGAAAATGTTTTGAAAATGATGACAGCAACATATGTACAAATGTGCTTGACACCATGGATGTGTACATACATTGTGATAAGACCTTTACAAGCCCTCAATAAAATGGTTTAAATTTTTAAGAAAAGAAAAAAACATTGTTTTGCTTATCCTGATTTTCTTTCCTTTCCATATAAAGTTACTGGTTAGTTTTTCCCTTTTCTTTGAAGGATAGTATTGAGATTTGAACCAGAATTGCATTGTATTTATAGTACTTGATGTCTAATAACTCTGGCTAAGACTTCCTGAACTATATTAAATAAGGGTCGTAATAATGTAAATCCCTTATCTGGTTCCTGTTCAGAGAGGAAATGCTTTCAGTTTATCTCTGTTGAATAAAGTGCTAGCCATTGGTATTATATATATGAACTTCATTATGTTGAGGGATTTCCCTTTTATTCCCATTTTATTAAGCATTTTTATAAAAAATCTATGTTGGGAGGGGAAATGGATGTTTGATTTTGTTGAACAACTTGACTGCCTTGATTGATGTAATCATATGGTTCTCTTGTTTTGATCATATGGTGGATAACATTGATTGTTTTTCTAATATTGAACTATGCTAGCATACCTGGTATAAATCCCCCTTGAACATGTTGTATTTTTTAAAGTTCTTGTTGAAATCCATTAGCTGAGAATATGTTGAAAAACTTAGTATCTATGTTCATACGGGATATTGATCTGTACTTTTTTGTGATGGGAACAACTTTACCTGGTTCCGGTATCAGTTAAACTTCTTAAAATGAGTTTCATGGTGGATTGCACTTTTCTGTATTCTGGACTAATTTGTAAAGTATTGGTGTTAAATCTTCTGTGAATGTTTGTTAAAATTCTCCAGCAAAACCATCTAGTCCTGGATTTTTTGTTTTGGAGAATTTTTTAATGATCTGATTTATTTCTTCTTGTGTTATAGGTCTATTAAGTTTTTTATATCAGTTGTGCTAATTGAAGTAGGTAACATGTTTCTAGAAATGTGTCAATTTCTTCTAGGTTTTCAAATTTGGTGGATTATGGCCCTTCATAATATTGTGTAGCTATCCTTATTTCACTTGGTTCTTTTATGATGTCTCCTACATCATTTCTTTTTTGCAATCAGATTACTTTATTGAATCGACACTGAAGTATGGAAGGGGTGGGGCAGTGAGGTCTGATGACTGAGGCCCGACCAGATCACTCAGATCTCATAGCCGCTGAACATTTCATTTCTTATTGGTAGTATTTATTTCTTCTCCTTCTTTTCCTTTACATATCACTTTGTTAATCCTTTCAAAGAACCAACTTTGCTCATTTTTGTATTGTTTTGATATTTTCTGATTCATTCATTTCTGGAATCATTTATTTATTTATTTATTTATTGGTTGGTTTCAGCATTTTGTTCTGACACAGTTTAGGCTAAAAGTCTGAAATCAAGGTGCCAACTTTAGGGAAAGGTTTTCTCTCTCTGTTTCTGCAGAGGAAGGTCCTTGTGTTATCTGAGCATCTGTTCTTGGTCAATCTCCATGTGGCTTAGCGTTTCCCTTCCCCATCTCTGCTTCTCTCTGTTCATTTTATCTCTATTACATCTCAAAAGAACATGCCTCAGGATACAACCTACATTAACAATGCCTCATTAATGTAATGGCATTATAACTAAATGGAATTATAACCACAGACATAGAAGTTAAGATTTACAATACATATTTCAATCTGACATAATTCAATCTATAACAGTCATGCATAATCATCGCTGCCCTCAGATTCCACTCCACAAAGTGATGCCCTTGTTGGTTATAAATTCTGCTCCCCTTTAATTATGGGATTGTATGCTCCCCAAAGTATAGTGTAAGTACATCTCTCCTCCTCCATTGATTTATATATGGTTTCTTGGTGTTTTAATACACTCTAAACTTCATCTTACTCTATATGTTCAATTCCTTTATTTATTTTTATATTATAACAGTTTTAATGTAAATTAGATGGGAGATTATCTTTTAGCTCACCAATTTTGTTTAACTTTTTTATGAATTAGGTGAAGGTTTACAGAGCAGATGATCATTTTCATAATCAAAAATTCATACATTATTTTGTTTCACTTTATACATTGCAATCCTTTTGATGCATCATCACTCATCATAATTCCTCCCTATATTTCTTGTTTCCATTTCTCCTTCCCTAATCCACTGAAATTTGTCCTTTGGTAGATATTGCCCATTAAAATATCACCAATTGACTCACTCTCTTACTCAGTCTTTCACTGTCTCCCTTACTTTCTCACTTTCTCATTCTCTCACTCACTCTCTCTCTCACTAATTTTCTCCCTCACTCACTCACTCACTCACTCTCTCACTTTCTCACTAACTCACTCACTCTCACTGAACTCTCTCACTCACTTTCTCACTCATTCACTCCCTGAATCTCACTCTCTCACTCACTCACTCATTCACTCACTCACTCATTTTCTAACTCACTCTGACTCGCTCACTCTCTCACTCTATCTCTCACACACTCTCTCAGTCTCTCACTCTCTCACTCTCTTACTCACATACTCACTATCCCACTCTTAGTCTCTCACTCACTCACTCACTCACTCACTCACTGTCTAACCTGCTCTCTTACTCACTCTCTCACTCAATAACTCACTCACTCTGTCACTCACTAACTCAATTGCACTCACTCACTGACTCTCTCACTTCCTGTCTCACTCAGTCTCTCACTCTCTCACTGACTCTCTGACTCACTCACTCACTGTCTCTCTCTCACTATCTCACCCTCTCAACATATTCCTTCAATCGCTCATTCACTCTCACACACTAACACACTCTCTCTCTTACTCTCTCACTCACCTCTCACTGACTCACAGAAAAAAAATCACCAATTTTGTATTCAGCACTTTAAACTACTATCAATGCCTCCAATAGTTTAATATGTATTTTCTCCTGGATTTCTCTTCTTCCTTTTTGTGTTAGTCCAGGTAAACTAGATAAATGAATTCATAGACACACATGTTCTTTCCAGAAAACCCAGTAAACTGCATGAACATGCCTGACCTCTGGCTAGCCAAAGAGAAAACACTATCGTCAGGCAGAGGTCAAACAAGGATCCACTCTCCATCTTTATGATTTGTGTCTATAGTACCCCACGCCCAATGCACCATAATATGCTAGTGTCGGTTGACTACAGAAACAAATCCAGAGAGACCCTCATATGTGTATAAGAAAGACCTTTACATAAAGGTAATTATACATTAAGAAAACATCCTAGCCCAGTCCAGATCAAGTCTATAAGCCCAATATTAGTCCATATGTCCAATACCAATCTATAATTCCTCTTCAGACTTACAAAACACATGCAATGATGCCAAATGCAGGAAAATCACAGGCCAGTGTATGAGGAGTCTTATGGATCCAGTAGTTGGTGTTGTTAGCATCTCATCACTGTCAGGGGTCTCCTAGTGGCTCCTCCAGCTCCACTCTGGCTGCATCAGCATAACTCCATCCAGCTCATTGTCCCTAGTGTCTCACAGGGAATGTGTGTCCCACCTCCAATGAGCTATCTCCTTTGTGCCTCCAAATGAGGTCAGCAATATGGGGCCTTACTGACAGGCTAACCTCCACCCCTTCACTCTTAATCCTCTCAAATCGACAACAGATTATATAACTAGCACACTCTTGTGAAATCTTCCATTTCACCCAAGTTAACACCTTATAACAATCTAACATATTTCTTTTTAAAATAGTTTCATTGTGATACACTTTATCTTAAAATTTAATCATTCAGTCATATTAAGACGATTTGTGCAATCATCACTACAGTCAATTTCAGAATACTTTCTTCTCATACTCATTGTTGTTAGCTCCATATTTTCTTCCATCCTCCTTTGCCATATTCCTGAGCAATTATCAATCAAATTTCTGTCTCCTATCTTGGATTTCATATACAGAAAATCATACAAAACACAAACAGGAAGTAAACAAACAAAGTAAAGCCCAAAAACGACGACACAAAACAGAAAACCCTCTATCAAAAACAAAGCAGAATATAGAAAGTACCCAAATTACTCCACATAGAGATGGTTGTAAGCACTTGAGAGGCTTGGTAAAGTAACAGCATACAAGATTAACAAGCAGAAATTAATTGGATTCCTATATACCAGCAAAGAGAGTTCTGAAAAAGATTAAAAAAATAAACCATTTAAATAGCTACATAAAAGTTTAAATACCTAGGAATATACCTAACCAAAGAAACAAAACACCTGTACAAAGACAACTACAGGACATTATTACAAGAAACCTACACAAATAGAAGGATATCCTGTTCTCATGGATAGGACTTAATATTGTGGAATGTGAAAATGGCAATATTACTTAAAGCAATCTACAAATACAACACAATTCCAATACAAATCTCAACTTCATTCTTGATTTAAACAGTCTAATTGGCACTTCAATTACATATCCTACAATTCAATAGTTCAATTATATAAAGAATTGTACAATAATTACCTCAATCAATTTGAGAACATTTACTTCTTCCTTGTACTCATTACTTGTGTAATTATTTTTTTTAGTTATGGCAAATGTGTACACTACAAAACATTCTCCAATTCAGTAATTTCTACATGTAAAATTCAGTGCCATTGATTATACTCTTCATGTTGTATAAGCATTATTGATATTCTTTTTCAAATTATTCCAACTCCATTAACATAAACTCAATGCCCCTAAATAAAAACTCTTCCTCCTTCACCCATGGTAACCACAGGTCAAGTTTGGTTCATTTTTTCTAGCAGTTTTCTTAATATAGTCTTCCCATATCATACACTTCCATAGTTAAATCGCTTTTGAAAAGAGTTGTATATGCATCTTTACAATCAGTTCTAATTTTCCCTTCCCCCTCCCGCAATCATTGTTTGTTTCTCAATTCTCCACACCCTTTCCCCAACTACATTCTTTAAAGAAATTAAAAAGCTAATTACCAACTTCTGAAGGAAAAGGCCCAAGTTAAGCAAAGAACTTCTCATAAGAGAACAAAGTGGAGGGAGGAGTCAAGATGGCGTCCATGTACAATCACCCGCCTGGTGTACCTGTTGTTAGATCAGAAAATTGAGAAGTACAGAGGCCAATAGATTCAGTGTACTAAGGTGGCTGACTCAGACCCACCCCCACCCCCAGCCACCCCCCTAGATAGGACTCTAATCCCCAGAGTGCAGCCTAGGATTTTGCTGAGGGAGCAGGGCACTAATCCACCCAGTGAGAGGGTATTATATATGCCTCCACAGAAATGGGAGTGTGAATGCAGACTCCACCACTGTACGCCAAACTTTGAGGGTAATGTAGCCGCATGGAGCAAATTATGAACAGAGAGGTCTACAGGGCTGGCCCTAATCAGAGCCAATCTGACTCCCTCCCCAGCAGTATGTGTTACAAAGGACAACACTAAACCTACAGGCTGAGGAGAGGAGCCCTCCTGTGATGCCTACACGGAAGCAAACCAAGAAGGAAAAAGAGAGAGGAACTAGACCCCACATCACCATACCAAGCTCTGAGGAGCTGCTAAAGCACAGAGACAACAGCTCGAGACATGATGTCCCCTTGATGGAGCATACCGAGACAGAGGACAATACTGGGGACACACAGAAGGGAGTTAGTCTGGTCTAACACCTTCCCCTCTCCCCCCGTAGGGCAAACCAAGAAGGGAACATGCAATGGGAGAAAAGCCACAAAGCCCCTGAGGATACCCCCACAGTGACTTCAGGGTAGGGGGGACAGTTCCCAGAACCCTCCAGGTCCTGTGGGGAGACAGTCAAAAAGTAGAAGACAGACCTGGAATTATGTGCGCTTTTTCATTTTTTCCCTAATTTTATTTAAGCTTGTGTTTTCCTTTTGTTGTGGCTCTGTTGTTGTTGTTTTGCCTACCTATGAAAAATAGGCATAGGAAGCAAGCCCAAGAAGAAATCAGGTGAACTGAGGGTTCCGGAGAGACTTGGGGGAGTAGGAGGTAGGGGAAGGGAGCGGTGAGCAAACAATGCCATAGACAGGGGAACAACTAGGGAATTAAAATTAATAATGAGGAGGACATAGAGATCCTTGGGGTGTTGGAGCAACAGCAATCTAGCTGAGAGGAATTACTAAGAGACAGGAGAAGGGAGAGTGTGAAGGTGGGGCAGGAGGAAAGTAAAAGGCAACAGAAGAAAGATCTAGGAAGCAAATCTATGGATAGACATATAAACATAGATGTGTACATATATAAATATATTAATTCATAAAATAGAGGTATTGGTCTATGTACATATATTCATATGGAAATACATTGATGAAGTGGACAGACATTGGGCCTCTGCTCTAGCCCTCCCTCAATGCAAGAACACTTTGTTCTAACAACCTGGCATTCTGTGATGCTCACTCCCCCAGTACAATCACTGAAGACCAAATGGGTGCATAAACAAATGTGGTGAAGAAAGCTGATGATGCCTGCCTTTCAAAAGGTATAGCATTTGGGGTCTGAAAGTTTGAAGTTAACAAGCAGCTGTCTAGCAGAGAAGCAACAAGCCCACATGGAAGATAGCACACCTGCTTGTTAGATCATGAGGTGTTGACAGGATCAGGTAACTGGCATCAGCGGACCCAAAACAAACAATATTGTTGACAACAAGGGGGCTCAGAGCAGAGACCCCAAATCCATTTGTAGGCAATAGGACATCCCCTCACAGAAGGGTAACAAGAAAGGGATGAGTCAACCAGGGAGCAATATAGCACCGATGAAACACACACTACTCCTCTGGTTCTTTGAGGCTTCCTCCCCTCATTATCAGGACCCCAGTCTTGCCTTTCAGTTCTGGCTGGAATGGAACATGTTCACTGGTACAGATAAGAGCTCATGACATATGGAATCCAGGTCAGATAAACCCCCAGGGACAGAAATGGGAGTAGCAATACCAGGAAGGCAGGGGGAAAGTGGGGGAACCAATTGCAATGATCGGCACATAATTCCCCCACCCAGGGGGAGAAACAACAGAAACATGGGTGAGGGGAGATAGCGGTCAGTGGCAGATATGAAAATAATAATTTATCATTTATCAAGGAGTCATCAGAGTAGGAGGGGGACGGGAAGGGAGGGATAAAAAAGGAACTGATATCAAAGGTTCAAATAGAAAGAAAAATAACTAGAATATGATGGCAACATACTTGATATAACTGATGTGTTATAAGCGCTGTAAGAGCCCCCCAATGAATTGATCTTTGTTTTTTTGATGGATGAGGTAGTTAGTTTATTGTGCCAACCTGACAGATAAACACATGTGGGGTTAATTGAAGGGGGCAGAGGGATACATGGCTCCGTGAGCCTCACCTTTCTAGTTCTCTGGTCTCTTGCTTTGTGTTGGTCAGACCAGGGTGCAGCTGCCTTAGCAGTTCCCTGCTTGAGCCGCCAAGGCTCACTTCCTGCAGGACATCCCCAAGGAGAAACCGCATAGACCTACCCCAATGCAGCCCTGGGTGGTGGAGCAACCTGTGGAGACCCCTGCCAGCACTGAGGTGTTTACACGTTGTTCACTGGCTGGGCTTTCCTCCTGCAGTTGGCGTCATTGCGTCTGGAGTTCTGCAAGTTTCTTAGATGTTGGTGAAACAATAGTACAGTAGCCGTTGATTTGATGGGTTGTAGAAAGCTGGGCTAGCCCACTGATCTGAACTCCACCGACTGGAAGACGGTGGAATTTGGTAATGACGTCCAGAACCAGCACTGCCATCTCTGTTAGATAAGAGGTAAATGGCTTCAGACCGCACTGAATCGCGTATCGTGTGGTGGTCCTCACAGCTTTTGGCTCAGTCTGCAAAGCATCCCTGGGACAAACAAGGGTCCCATCTGATGTCTCTCCCCATCATCTCACTCGGACGAGTACACAGGCGGGAGGCTTTGCAATCTTGCACATGACTTTAGGAATAGTAAGTTTCAGAAAGCAGCGTAGCTAGCCTTCAACCAGAGGTGGTAGAAATGTCACTCAAACCTCTCTTCCTGTGGCCACGGCCACCCCCATCCCCTTGACCTTTTCGTTGTTTCATGCTGAGTCCGAGCTCTTTTTCACCAACTTGGCTCCGGACTCAGCTTGGACATCTTATCCTCCCGCCATCCCTCCACACCGCGCCAGCGTTCCCCGGCAACCGTCGCTGCTGGGAATTCTGGGAGGGAGGAAGAAGACACTCTTCCTCCAACAGTCTCTGGGAAGCCATGAAACAGCAATCTTTTTAAAAATAATAATAAAAATTAAAAATGTAAAAAGAGAGCAAAGTAGAAGGGCTTTCACTACTTGACCTCAACTTCACTACTTGACAGCCAACGTTGGCAAAACAGCCTGGTACTGGTATAATGATAGATACATAGACCAATGGAACAGGATAGAAACCCCAGAAATAAAAGCATCCACTTAAAGACAACTGATTTTCACCAAATGACCACAAAAACATTAAATGGGAAAAGGACACCCTCTTCAAAAATAGTGCTGGACCATCAGAGAATCTTAATCTTCCCAGATCCGTGCCTCAAGTAGCAAAGAGAGGAGAGTCCATGCCATCCAAAGACCTGAAACACCTCAACAGAAGTGCTACAGCAATGAGAGCAGAACAGAGATTATTAATTAGACTGTTAGCCCAGTGACCCTGGTGCCTGTTTCATGGGACAAGTCAGAAGTCAAGGGACCAAGTGACTAGGAGGCTACAAATCAGGGAGAGACCTGATGGCTGGCTAAAGAGAAGTATTGTGTGGTGAAGAAAGCTGATGGTGCCCAGCTATCAAAAGAAATAGTGTCTGGCAAACAAGTGGCCATCTAGCTCAGAAGCAACAAAGCCCACAGAGAAGAAGCACACAAGCCTAAGTAGACACGAAGTTTTGAAGAGATCAGGTAGCAGACACCAAAGAACAAAATCCATCATTGTGTGATCACCTTCCCCACATAAATGCTGAAGACGAATGTGTGCATAGGTAACTGTGGTGAAGAAGGCTGATGGCGCCTGGCTATTGAGAGATATAGCGTCTGGGGTCTTAAAGGCTTGAAAGTAAACAAGTGGCCATCTATCCCAGAAGCAACAAAGCCCACATGGAAGCAGCACACCAACATGTGTGATCATGAAGGGCTGAGGGGACCAGGTTTCAAGCACCAAAGCCAGGGGTGGGGGGGAATCATATCATAGTGAATGAGAGGAGCACATGATGGGGTCCCAATGCCCATCTGTAGACAACTGGCTAGACCAGAGGATGCACAGCGGTACAGATGGGAACTGGAAACACAGGGAATCTAGGACAGATGAACCCCTCAGGACCAGCGGTGAGAGTGGCAATACCGGGAGGGAAGGGGGCATAGAAAAGGGGAACCGATCACAAGGCTCTACATATAACCTCTCTGGGGGATGGGCAACAGAAAAGTGGGTGAAGGGAGATGCCGGGCAGTGTAAGATAAAATAATAATTTATAAATTATTAAGGGTTCATAAGGAAGTGGGGAGCGGAGAGGGAGGGGGAGGGAAAAAAAGGAAAATGAGGAGTTGATTCCAGGAACCCAAGTGGAAAGCAAATTTTGAGAATGATGAGGGCAATGAATGTATAAGTGTGCTTTACCCAATTGATGTATGTATGGATTGTGATGAGTTGTATGAGCCCCAATAAATGATTTTTAAAAAGAGAGAAGTATTGTTTTTACCAACAAGTGTCCATTAACCATATATCACTCCCTCTGATGTTCGCCTTAAAAACCACTTTGACAGAGGAGACCTCACCTCAGCTGGGGTCAGTTTATCAAAATGGGGGGGAGGGAGAAGACCATCAGTTGCTGCCATACAACATTGTGCTGTCACTCCAAATCAACCCAGACCCCTACAAGAGTGATAAACAAACGTTTCTGGAGATTCCAGTTTAGATGGGGAGAAAGAAGCATGCATGTCTCTGAGAAGATGATTGCATTACTATTGGGTCAACAGGAAGGAGCAACTTCACATTGGGAAAGAAATACATAACAGTGTGTACATAGAACCCAAAGGAAGAGTATGCACTATACTAATTGGACAATTTTGACCTCGTTTTCATCTAGCCTTGGTGATCCAGGCCATGTGCTATAGTCTAACAAACTTTGGACTGTGCGCTTTCAAGGTGAACAACATCCTTCATAGCAGGCCACACCAGAAGGACTCAATGTGGAAACTCCACTAAGTGAACTGGAGTTTACCCCAAATTCACCTGTAGCCCTCGGACTTAAGGCGGAAACTCCCTAGTGTGAAAAGAAGGAGATGACTGCTATCTCAAGGGTATAGAATTGGTGGCTGTTGGACTTTGGTTCAGATATTTTGCCTTGATGGTGCCCAATGCAGGGTGAGCCGGAACTACCATATATTTGCTATTTAAAAAAACTTTATTAGGGGCTCATACAGCTCTTAACACAATTTATACATGCATCCGTTGTATCGAGCACATTCGTGCATATGTTGCCATCATCATTTTCAAAACATTTCTTTCTATTTGAGCCCTTGGTATCAGCTCCTCATTTTCCCCCTCCCTCCCCCACACTCCCTCCCTCATGAACCCTTGATAATTTATAATTTTTTTCTTTATGTCCTACACTAACCAATGTCTCCCTTCACTCACTTTTTTATTGTCCATATCCCTAGGAGGGGGTTATATGTCGATCATTGTGATTGGTTCCCCCTTGTCCCCTCCACTTTGCTCTTCCCCTCCTGGTCTCATTATTGGTCCTGAGGGGTTTGTCTGTCCTGGATTTCCTGTGTTTCCAGCTCTTATCTGTACCAGTGTACATGCTCTGATCTAGCCAGATTTGTATGGTAGAATTGGGGTCATGATAGTGGGGGGGGGTAGGAAGCATTAAAGAACTAGAAAAGTTGTATGTTTCATTGCTGTTATACTGCATCATGACTGGCTCATCTTTACAGATGGGCTTTGGGTCTCCATTCCTTGCTCGCCCTCATTCACATTGATATGACTTTTTTGTTATGGGTCTTTGATGCCTGATACCTGATTCCATCGACACCTCATGATCACACAGGCTGGTGTGCTTCTTTCATGTGGGCTTTGTTGCTTCTGAGTTCGATGGCTGCTTGTTTATCTTTAAGCCTTTAAAACCTCAGATGCTATATCTTTTGATAGCCAGGCACCACCAGCTTTCGTCACCACATTTGCTTATGTACCCGCTTTGTCTTCAGCAGTCTTGTCAGGGAAGGTGAACATCACAGAATACCAGGTTACTAAAACAAAGTGTTCTTTCATTGAGTACTTGACTAGAGGCCCAAAGTTTGTCTGCTACCTTAATACTTAACCTACAAATATATGTCCATAGACCTATATACCTATCATTATATATAAATATATTTACATATATACATGCCTGTATTTAGACCTCCATAAATGTCCTTTGTCTCCTAGTTCTTTCCTCTTTTCACTTTTCTCTGGTCCCAGTATCATGTTCAGCCTTCATTCGGGTTTCAGTAATTCCTCTCAGCTACATTGCTCTTGATCAAGCCCCACCAGGCATCCTGTGCTCTCCTTGCCATCCATTTTAGATAATTTGTTATTCCCTTGTCCCAAGACTTGTTGACATTCCCCTTCCCCCCCCCTTCCTGTGTCCCCCCGGGAACCATCAGTCTCATTGTTCTCTCTTCCAGATTATTTATCCCACCTATCTTCACACTTGATCTTAGCAAAAAGGCCGAGAAGCAATATCTTACCTAGATAGGTAAGCAGAGACAATAATAAGCACAAAAACAAGACAAAACAAAACAACAACAAACCAAGCTTCAAAAAAAGAGAGAAAAATCTATAAATAGTTCCAAGTCTGTTTGTTGGCCTTTAGGAGTGTTTTCCAGTCGAGTCTGATGGGGTGCCACACCCTGGCCCCAAAATTTATTTTTGGTATTCCATAGGAACTTCATTGCTTTTCTCCCCTTGGTGCTCTGTTGTACTACCCTTCATGTTTCACCCCGTTGTGGTAGAGTCAAATGGGACACAATTCCCACATTGTGTCTCCAATGTTGACCCCCGTAGCACTATGGGTCAGTGAGGGACGTTGTGTATTGTAGTGGGATCTGCCCTATGATCCTCTCGGTGCATTGGCTGCTCTAAGCAGGGATATCTTGCTTGGGGCTTGGCCCAGGATGTGTTCCACTCTCTCCTTTCATCTTTGTTTGTTCCTGGTGCTCTGATATTTACTATTTTAATATCTTTCTTGCTTCATCGTGACATGTATTAATATGACTGCATGGTTATGCCTTTTAAATGAATGTTATTGAAAGTTTTGCCCTATTATCAACCCCCATTATTTGTGTAAATAATATCCACTTAAGAGTTAAACTGAAAAAAAAAGAGTTAAACTGTAAAAATCATCTATACTTGTATGGTTTCCTTTTCTCAACAGTGTTCTGAATTCCATACCATTGGCGAAGTTCATGTAACTGTCAACAGAATTACCTTATGCCTCAGGGGATGTTTGATAATGTTCTCTAACATAAAATTATATTGATGTTTCTAAAGTGAAGCAGAAACTTATAAAAATCATTCATAGATGAATCAACCTGGGACTTAAACTTAATTCTAGTCCCAATCTATGAACAATTTGTTCTTGTGATATGGCCCTGGTTGTTGCTTGCTTTCATTAGGAGATCACTGAGGATATGGGTGCTGTAGCAAAGACCTCGACGCTAATCCATTCTAGAAGGAATTTCGAGATATGATGCAGTAGAATTCCAAAGCAATTTTTCCCATAAGAAATAACTGAAAACAGATTAATCCGTTATCAACCATCAAGTTTTTACCCCAACCTTGCCTTTTTATACAAAACATTACACAGAAACTTCACAGTAAATAAGTTCAGAGTTAAATAATATAATTTAAATAAGAAACACAACGTTAAAAACAGTTTTTTGGTTTGGGGTGTTTTTTTTATGGTAGCATGCTCACCTCAGCCCCCTTGGTGGTGCATGCGGATGTGGAAGGTGGGAGTGACAGGGGAGAGAGAGCAGGGAAGGGAGACAGGGGGAGAGGGAACAGGGGAGAGAGGGACCAGCAGAGAGAGGATGGTAGGAGAGGGGAGAGGGCCAGAGGAGGAAGGACGGGGAGAGAGCGATGTCTTTCTTTCTTTTAAAAATACTTTTATTGGGGGGCTCTTACAAGTTTTGTATCTGGATCTAGAGTCATTGTTTGGAAGGGGAGTCCCCTTCCGTAAAATCAACCGGTAGTTGCTTTTCAGGAGTTTTTTCCCTTCTTAGCCTTTCTTCACTAGGACCTGGCTGGCTTTCTCTTTAAAAAAGCTGTCTAATGTGGTCTACTATTGGCATTTCCTTAACTACTTTCTAAAAGAGTTTACTAATTATCCTTAACAATATTGATAACAAAGTTAACGAGTTCCTTATCATCATGAATCTTGTCAAAAGCTCATTCTTATGACCCGTTATTTTAATCTAAAAACTGTACAAAAGTCACAAGAACTAAGAAAATTATAGAAAAACGCTTGGAACACAGCCACAAAAGGTTTAAACAATGTGTACTAACAACACCAACTAAAGCAGAGTGAAACACAAACTGCTTTTGTTTACAAAAACCACGTGTATCAGTTCAGATTGCACTGTTTTGTTCCAGCTCTGATGAAAAATGTTCTTGACATTCCAATTTTGTTGAGTACTGATGAGGTTGAATACTGGGGGTTCTACTGTATTGACATTTTCACTGTTAAGTCCACCTTCCATGAACATGGGACAGTTTTGCATTCATGTAGATTTCTTTGGGTTTCTTATAGTAGTGTTCTGTATTTTTCTTTGCTCAGGTCTGTTATGTATTTTGTTATGATTATTCTTAAGTATTTCATTTTTTGTATGGTGACTGTATATCATAGTTTTCTTGATGTCGCCATTGAGAGTTATCTCAGTTGGTTATACGGGAATCTAATTTATTTCTGTTTATTAATTTTGTATCCTGACACGTTACCAAACTCCTCGATTATTTCCAACAATCTTTCTGTGGAATCCTTGAGGTTCTCTATATGTAGGATCATGTCACCTGAAAGTAGTGAGAGTTTCGATTCTTCTTTGCCTAATTTGATTCTCTTGATTTCTTTCTGTTTTCTAATGATTCTGGATAAAACTTTGAACACAATGTGGTATGAGTGGTGATAGGAAACATCCTTGTCAAGTTGACATGGAGACTCTTTTCCGTTTTTCCCCATTGAGCCTGATGTTAGCTGTTATTTTTTTTTGTATATGGTTTTTATTATGTTGAGGACTTTGCTTTCTAATCCTATATATATTTAATCATTTTATTAGAGACTCATACAACTCTTATCTCAATCCATACATACATCAATTGTGTAAAGCACATCTGTACATTCATTGCCCTCATCATTCTCAAAACATTTGCTCTCCACCTAAGCCCCTGGCATCAGCTCCTCATTTTTACCCCTCCCTTCCCACTCCCCCCTCCCTCATGAACCCTTGATAATTTATCAATTATTATTTTGTCTTATCTTGCACTGTACGACATCTCCCTTCACCCACTTTCCTGTTGTCCGTCCCCCAGGGAGGAGGTTATATGTTGATCCTTGTAATCAGCTGCCCATTTCCAACCCACCCTCCTGGTATCACCACTCGTAGGACTGGTCCTGAAGGGATCATCCTCCCTGGATTCCCTGTGTTTCCAGTTCCTATCTGTATCAGTGTACATCCTCTGGTCTAGCCAGATTTGTAAGGTAGAATTGGGATCATGATAGTGGGGGGTGGGGAGGAGCATTTAGGAACTAGAGGAAAGTTGTATGTTTCATAGTTGCTAAATTCCACTTTGACTGGCTCATCTCCTCCCCGAGACCCTTCTATAAGGCGATGTCCAGTGGCCTACAAATGGGCTTTGGGTCTCCACTCCGTACTCCACACCTGATTCACAATGATATGATTTTTTGTTCTGATGATGCCTGATCCCTTCAACACCTCATGATCACACAGACTGGTGTGCTTCTTCCGTGTGGCCTTTGTTGCTTCTGAGCTAGATTGCCACTTGTTTATCTTCAAGCCTGCAAGACCCCAGACACTGTATCTTTTGATAATATTTTGGTTTTCTTCACCTTTTAGGTCATTTTTATCACTTGGTCTTCTAATATTTGGGTCATGAGATATTTATCTTTGGGATCACAAACTCTTGTTTCTATTTTGTTTTTTCACAGTCTTATCTAGTTCTAATATTTTGGTGCATAACTTTTGTATTTCTATTTGGAGTTGTTGAATTATTTTTAGCTTTTCATTCATTTTGTCAGAATTATCTTTTAGAGAAATTGTGGTCTCCATTATAGTCACTTGTTTTTTCTCTATTTCTATAAATCCCCCGCCTCCATTCCCTTAAAGTAACTGAAACCTGTCATTTCTGTAATCTCCCACATGGGAGGATGCATGGTCTTCTCCTCCAGGAGCTCCTCTAGGTCCACATCTGTATGTATTGGAGTTAACTGGATTATCCTGTTTCTGCAAGTTGTAGAGATTGACTGTTGTCTCCCAGGCGTGCTTTTAAAAAATATTTCTTAATACAGAGCAACCCCCATACCTGTTGTGGAACATGAGTAATTAAAGATGACCATGCAATTCAGCACTAGCCCACCCCCAGCAGGAGCCAAAGGCAGAAAGCAGTTTACTTTTGCCTTCATCAAAGTCCCACTTTGAGGCTGGCTCCCAAGTCACCAGGGAGTGTCAGGTAATGATCCATCTTACCAACAGGATGAAGTAGAGAATGAACTATTTAGAACACAACATTCTGAAGATTGTATGTCAGTGCTGGGCCCAGTTTCTATTTTGCGTGGGCCAGAGAGCCAGGCAAGTGACAACACTTTGGATCCTGGGCCTGAGGACTCACCACTGAGCTGAGTGTCTCCCCTAATGCAAGTCTTTTCAATTCTGCACCTGCCCAGGGTTGGTTAATCTTCAGATGGCATTGAAGGAGTTCTGCCACAATCCATTCCCCCAAATTCAAGCCAGATGCCGGAAGTCAGTGCAAAGCAGACCTATTTTTTTCTTATCCGGCTGATAGGCAATGAGCCCGTCTAGAATGCCTCAGTCTAGAATACCTCAGTCCCAGGAACCCTCTGAATACTTCCAGTCCAGGTCTGACTTAACCTCTCCCCAGTTGGGGAAGTGGGTCAATTGTGTTGGGAGGGAAGTAGATGGTGATCAGCTTACTACTAAGGTCCAGAAACATTGGGACAGGGCAGAACAACTTGAATCAGAGGCATCCTGCTTGGCAGCACAAAATTCACACTTTTGATTTTTGGGATCTTTTGTTGTCAATTGCTCCCTCTGAAGTGCTGAAATATAATTAACAGGGACTTGAACTTCTCAGACTACCGTAAAATTTCCGCTATTTCTTGGAGAGGGATTCAGAGTAGGTCTGATTATGTGTTGGGTCTCACTTATTAGTTTTTCTTATTGAGGTGTTGCAGAGTTCTATCGATTTTAGTTCCTTGTCTATTGTGTCATTGCTATAGATTTTTTCCCAGTCCATAGACTCACATTTTACTCTTTTGATAATGTCTTTTGATGTGCAGAGGGGTTTTTAACAGGTCCCACTCCTTTATTTTGACTTCCACTGTGTGCGCTTCCTTTACTATACTTGGTACTCTGTCATAGAGCCCTTAAGTTTGTCCCAGTTTTCTCATTGATGATTCTGTTACCTCTGCGGTTTACATTTCAATTTTTAATCCATCTTGAGTTCATTTTTGTGTATGGAGTGAGGTATGAGTCCGGTTTCGTTCTTCTGCACATGGAGATCCAATTTATGCAACACCATTTGTGGTAGAGAGTGTCCTTTTCCCACTTAAGGATTTTGGTCTTTTTTTTGAAAATCAGTTGTCTGTAGAAGGATGATTTTATTTCTGGGTTTTCTTTTCTATTCCATTGGTCTATGTAGCTGTCATTTTACCAGGTTGTGTTGACTTTGTGGCTTTTTAATAGGTTTTGAAGTTGAGTAGTGTAAGGTCTACGACTTTGTGAGGTGTTTTTTATCCTGGGTCCCATCCCTCTGTATATGAATTTGGTCATTAGTTTCGCCATTTATATAAAGAATGAAATTGGGGGTTGGATTGGCTTTGCATCGTATTTGTAGATTATCATACATAGTATTGACATTTTCACAATATTGAGGGTTCCTATCCAAGAACAAGAGATATTTTTCCATATGTGTAGGGTTCTTTTGGTTTCTTGTAGCTATTTTGTACAGAATTTTTGGTTTTTGGTTAGGTTTATTCCAAAGTATTTCATTTTTTGATGACTTTTATAAGTGGTATTATTTCCTTGATGTCTTTTTTGAGCTCTTTTCACTAGTATATAGAAATCCAATTGATTTCGCTGCTTGTTAATTTTTTATCCTGCTATTTTACCAAATCCCTTAAGGGCTAGTTGTTTCCAACAGTCTTTTTGTGGAGTTGGGGGTTCTATAAAATTATATTGTCTGAAAATGGTGAGACCTTCACTTTTTCTTAGCCAAGTTACAGTGATTGTTTTTGTTTTCTAATTGTTCTGGCTAAGACTTTGAACATGAGGTTAAAGAAGAGTAGTGCTAGAGGGTGTCCTTGTCTATTTCCCATTCTCATGCAAAATGTTTCAGTTTTTCCCCATGAATGGTATTGGCCCTTGGATTTTTGTATGTGGTCATTATTATGTTGATGAATTTTCCTTCAATTCCTTTTTTATTGAGTGTTTTAATCAGAAATGTGTGTTGGGTCGTGTGGCGGAGCTGAGTGAGCATTGCTGCAATGTTCTGAGAGTTTGGGCTAGCTTTGGGCACTCTGCTCTGGTCGTGGTGCACTTGCTATGCTTCCTGTGGGCAGGCAGTGACCTGAGCCTAATGTGGGCTGAGTGCAAGGGCAACACCCAGAATGGGAGCTGATTGATATGACGGTGTGGGTTCCCGGGGTATCAAGTGTAACTGGTGAGGAGTTGGCTTACCAGCTATCTAAACTAGGAGTTTCTCTTGTGATACCCACCAGAAAAATGGACAAGCTGAAGGGGTGAAACAAAAATGTCTTGAGAATGGCAATTTAAAAGGAAAAGATGTACTTATTTTGCCCCTTGACCTAATGAACATAAAATCCCATGAAGCGGCCACCAAGGCTGTTCTCCAGGAGTTTGGTAAAATTGACATTCTGGTCAACAATGTTGGATGATTCCAACGTCCTTTGTCCATGAACACCAGCCTGCATGTCTACAGAGAGCTCATGACACTTAACTAACTAGGGACCGTGTCCTTGACAAAATGTGTTCTGCCTCACATGATCGAGAGGAAGCATGGCAAGATTGTCACTGTCAATAGCATAATGGGTATAGTGTCTGAGCAGCAAGCATGCTCTTCGGGTTTTTTATTTTTAATAGCCTCTGAACTTGCTACATATCTCAGTATTATCATTTCTACCATTTACCCAGGACCAATACTGAAGTCAAATATTGTGATGAATGAACTGAAGAAGTCATGAAGCCTTTAGGTAATGATGGAGACCAGCCCTTCAAGATGGCAACCGGTCATTTTGCCCAATTGATTTTAATCAGTATGGCCAATGATTTGAAAGATACCTGAATCTCTGATCACCCGTTTGTTTATTACATACTTGGGCCAATACATGCCAACCTTGACTGGGTGGCTAACCAGAAAATTAGGAAAGAGGAGAATTGAGAATTTTAAGAGTGATGTGGATGCTGACACCTATTATTTTAAATCCTTCAAGAAAAATCACAATAAAAAGAGCAATTTGGATTTTTCAAGCCACTAGAGAGAGATGGAAACCACAAAAACAATTTTCTTATGCACTGAAGACTAATGTATGGTTTCAATTTTTAATAGATGTAAGTTTTACTTCAACATATAACAGATGAAGAAAGCATGACAAGAATCTTATCATAAAAGTAATAATAACACCTATTCCTGGACAAAGAATATTTTAAAATAATACACAGAATTTCCCAAATGACTGCATTTTGAAATGGTAAACAGGACTCTAGAAACCATCATTTATTAAATGCATGTTATATGCAAAAAAGGTTGTTGGTGTCCAATGCTCTTCTGCACATATTTATATGATCTGCTTCTTTTTTGTCTTATGTGGTGGATTACAATGATATTTTTCAAATGCTGTACCATCCTTGCATCCTTAGTATCAATCCTACTTTGTCACGATGAATTAATGTTTTTATATATTATTGGAACCTATTGGCCAGAATTTTGTTGACAATTTTTGCATCGATGTTCATAAGGGATACTGGTATGTAGTTTTCTGTCTTTGTAAGATCTTTGCCTGGTTTTTATATCAGGATTATGCTCATTTCATAGAATGAATTTGAGAGTTCTGTCGCTTTCTATATTTTTGAATAGGCAGTGTGGAACTGGTGGCAGCCCTTCTTTGAATACTTGGTAGCATTCCCCCATGAAACGATCTCATCTTACACTTTCTTCTCTGGAAATTTCGTGATCACCTCTATTTCTTGTTTTGTTATTGGTCTGCTTTGGTTTCCTACTCTGAGTTAGTGATACGAATTGCACTCAATCATTGTGTATTTTTTTTTTCATTTTTGTTGGCTACTATTGAGTGATCACTTTTTTGAATTTTTTTGCTTGTATGTATTTTTGCATGAAGGCTATTGATAATATAAGTTTCTGTTTTCGTAGTATCTGCCTGGCTTTGGTTTTAGCTTAATAAAATGAATTCTGGAATATTCCCCCCTTTTCTGTATTTTGGAGTAGTTTGAGTAGAATTGAAGTCAGCACTTCTCTGACCAATCAGATCTGACAGTGAAGTCACGTGGTGCAGAACTATTTTGGGTTGCATTTTTAGTGACCTGTTCAATTTTTGCCTTGGTGATAAATCTGCTAAAAATTTCTACCTTAATGTCTTTTCATTTGGATAGGTAGTGTTTCTAGAAAAATGTCCATTTCTTCTAGGGTTTCAAATTTACTGGAGTATATTTATTCATAGAATTCTGTTATTATCCTTTTATTTCAGTTAATTCTGTCATGACATCGCCCATTTAATTTCATATACATATTATTTGCATCTTCTTACTTTCTTGCCAATGGTTTACCAATTTTATTCTTTCAACAGACCTACTTCTAGTCTTGCTAACACTTTACCTTTTTCTCCATTTTATGTCTGCTTAAATCTTTGCTATTATTTTATTTACTGACTATACATATGCTTATTTTGCTGCTGTTTTTCAAATGGTTGCAGATATTGGGTTTAGGCACTGAGTTTGGTCCTTTCTTCTTTTTGATGTGTGTATTTACTAGTAGGAATTGTCCTCTGAGTACTGTTTTTGCTGTGTCACAAAGATTTTGGCATGTTGTATTTTCATTCTTGTTTGACTCATATATATATATATATATATATATATATATATATATACTGAATAAATTTTATATATATATAATTTATTCAGTTACCCAGTAGTGTGTGTTTTCTTTGGCTTATCATAATTTATTTTATGTTAAAATGTACAACTTTTTTGTTTTTGTTTCTGTGTGTTTTTTTAAGTGACTGAGTAAAAAGAGAACAGATAAATACAAGAGTGTCACTGGCTATTTAATACAAGGATTACAGGTGCAAAGGTTACAAAAAAGGAAGCAATATAAACAGACACAAATAACCTTTTTGCTTTTTTTACATGTGATTTGAAAGCTTAGTTTGAGCTATTCAGAAGCTACTTTTCTATTTTTCCTTAAAAAATAACTCCACTATTTTATAAAGAAAGAAAAATCTACAGATGGAATGAAAATATAAAGTTAGAGGCATTTCCATAAAATAGCAACTTTATACCAAATTCACTATTTTTTTAAATGCTGCCAAGTATTTGGACATATCTGAAATGTTTCAAAACCTGACATATAAACACTGAGATATGCTTCATTCAATAAACAGAAGTCTACATTTATAAAACAGAAAGCTGCCTTTTCCCCCCAAAAAAAATCTGTCACCAAAAATGGAAAAAGGTCTCACCTTTACACCAAACGTTTAGCAATAAAACCCCTCTGACTAATCAAATGGGAATAGCTATTATAGCTCTTTACAGTTTTATAATTAACAACAATATAGTTTTGTTCTTTTTTTTCACACTCTCAAAGCAGGGCACCCTAATCAAGGCAAAAAAACCCTTAAGAAATGGCTTACTGTTAGCACAACACTTGTACAGTACTCCAAGACCCACTGTCACTAACAAAGACATTAGCGGCATGCTCAAGTGTCACCTTAAACAAAATATACAGTAACTGAAAGCCTAACGGCATTTTCATGGAGTGGACACGCCATTAAGCAACACAGGGCTTGTTCAGCTTTCTCCGTCGCCATACTCTGTCCCTGGGGAGCCTCAAGCACAAGCAACCATGACCCCACCCCCCCAACCTGACTCCTTCTCCAATGAATCTGCCGCCACCCCTTCTGCAGCGGAACCTGGCTGCATCAAATCTTGGCATCTCCCACAGCCAACGACTGCAAACCCAGATCGCCAGCAAGGGCCACATCTCCATGAGAACCAAGTCGGCATCTCTGTCACCAGTGGCTGCCACCCATCAGTCACAAATCTATGGTCGCTCCCAGACCGTAGCCATGCAGGGTCCTGCACGGACTCTAACCATGCAGAGGCATGAACACGAGTGTGAACTTGATGCCAGCCCCAGCGTATAATGTCAACTCAGTGAACATGAACAGCCTCAATGCCATGAACGGGTACGGCATGTCCCAGCCGATGATGAACAGTAGCTACCACAGCAAGCATGGCTACATGAATCAGACCACCCAGTACCCTGTGCAGATGCAGATGGGCATGATGGGGAGCCAGCCCTATGCCCAACAGCCAATGCAGACCCCTCCCCATGGTAACATGATGTACACAGCCCCTGGCCACCATGGCTACATGAACACAGGCATGTCCAGTCTCTCAATGGGTCCTACCCAGTAGTTTTTAAAGAGGATGTTATTCAGTTTCTATGTATTTGATAGTTTTCGTTGATCTTCCTGCTTTTCATTTCCAACTTTATATTGTGACTTCTTAGTATTTTGATATTTTTAATTTATTCATGTTCCCTTGTGACCTTGCATAGGATGTATTCTGGAGACTGTGCATAAGCAGTGGAAAAGACTATGTCTTATGCTGCTGTTGCCTCGAGTGTTTCGTAAATGTCTGTGAGGTTAAACTAGTTGATTGTGTTATTTAGCTCTTCTGTGTTATTGGTGATTTTCTTTTTGGCTGTTCTGTTCATTCTCAAAAGTGGTGTATTACAGTCTCCTATTATTATTATGGAGTTGTCAGTTTCTCTGTTCAATTCTATTAAAGTTAGGTTTGTGTCTTTTAGAGCTCTTTCATTGTTTGCACAGATGTTTATTATGTTATGTTCTCTTGTTGGATTAATTCTTTATTGTACAATCTTTCCTTGTCTCTTTTCTGGTTGTTGCCTTAGTTTATTATATTCCATTCCTGCTCCATTTTGGTTGGCTTTTTAGTTATAAATTAATTTTTTTCATTGCTGTTTTCACTGTTCACTGAATTTTTATGATTTTCCTTTTTAAAACATTGGTGGCAAAGGTCTATTTTCTGTTTGCTAATCCTTCTAAGTTTGTGACAGTCCTTTCTATATTGACATCACCTTGATTTTATCTATATTTGACATTACATAACTACCCACCCCATTTTGCTTTGTAGTTGCTATTGTTTACCAAGTGACATTTGGTTCTCTAGGTTGTGTCATTTTATCTTCCATACTTCTATCTCTGGGTTAATTTCTGGTGATGGTATAAAGTGTCTTAATCTCACGTTGCTTTCTGCCATTACTGATTCTCTGTCTGATGCACTCCCTTTAGCATTTCTTATAAATGTAGTTTGGTTTCCAAAATATTCTTATTTTCTGTTTATCTGGAAAGTCCCACTTTGCGATCATACTTGAGTAATACAGTTGGCATTACTAGGTTGCTCTAAAAGAGTGGTATAAGCCAAACAGTGGCTTTTGAGGGGATCTGTGGGATGAGTGAATTAAATTCAAGGCAGAGAGTCCAACTTAGAAAGTTAGCATGAGTGTTTTGGAGAGATCCGAAGAATTAATCTTGATCTGTTGTCTTGAAGGACACACGTTCCCTATCAGGAGTCCCGGTACTACAGTAGGTTAAGCATTGAACTGATAACCATGAAAGATAAGACTCTTTGCTCTCAAAGATTTACAGTCTCAGAAACCCTAAGGAGCAGTTCCATTCGGGCCTATAGGGTCACAATGAGTTGGAATTGACTTTATGGCAGAGGGTTAGGTTTTTGGTTTTGTGCCCTATAAAAAGAGGAGATAAAGGAGGAATTCAGCTTGCAGGGCGTTATGGAGCAAAACCAACAGATTTAAGTGTTGCCTCCTCTTATGACTGTGAAAGGGAGGAATGAGTTTGTACATTGCTGGGCGGGGGCGGGGTGGGGGCGTCCCTTTTATGGTTGTTCTACAGAAGCTCTGGAGGGCGCTGTGGTTGCCTGCTTGGCTACTAACCTGAAGACTGGCAGTTTAAATCCACCCAGCGTCTTTGAAGTACTGGAGTCAATTTTTAGAATGTAAAACCGCATGCTGTTACCTTATAAAAATGAATTATGTTTGAAAACAAACGAAAGCTTGTGTTTTATCCTGTTTTTAAAAACGTTTAAAATATTTGCGCCATGTAGAGATGAATGTATTTCATGTTGGGAGCTCTCTTGACCGCTGAGGTGTATTTATTAAGGAGAAATGTAAATCCACGTGTTATTCAGAACAGCCTTGTGAGACATTTTGGTGTTACTACTATTGGAGTCTTTAAACATTTCAAGTACCTAAAAGTTGAATGTATGTGACAATTTGCACTGGCGGAACTGATCGTGAACCTGTTACAGAAAATGATGTCTCGCTTGTCAGGTTTCAGCCATTAAGCTCGCTTTTCTTATTGCATCTGCCTGTCTCAGAGCGATGCCCCTGAAGAGTCATTCAGGATGGATGTCTTTGCAGCCCGCCTTCCTCTTAGGCATTTCACAAACCAGCTCTCCTTAAATTTAGGCAACACACTTGTATTCCATGTGCTTACCACTGAAACCTCCGCAGAGAGGGGGAAACACCGCCAACAACCACAACAACCTGGAAGACACTATCGATCTATTTTCCTTCTTTTGAAAAAGAGGAAAAGTAGAGATCTTACAAAAGCACCTTTGATATGCAGGTGCAACCAATGAACCAATATGAACCAGTTCAGAGCCCCGCTCCTTCGTGGCTCGAGCTTCTTTCTTTAGGGGTGAACATTGCCTTTGGAGTCGAGGAAACATTGAAGATGTTGGCAGTTCTCGGCTCCTACTCTTTCCCACTCGTTTTAGAAACGAGTTGGCTGCAATCATGTTTATAGATAGTGTAAGATTAGCTTTCAGGTGGAAAAGGTTTGAGATGTTGAGGAATCCAGTGATGGTTGATCTAGAGAATAAAACCCGTTCTACGTAAGGCTCCTCATGCTTGCCAGTTCTTAAACGAAGCAATTTCCCATCAAAATAAACCCATCCAGGGGTTGCAGATCCACTTCTGTACAGACGAGAGCCAAGGAAACCCCATGCGGCAGTTCTCTCCCTCATATGGGTGTCCCGGTGAGCCAGTGGCGACCCGCCTGGTGGCAACCACAAGAACAACAATGTTGTTTGGTTTCTAGTGAGGGTAAGCGTTTTCTTTTCTCCTAGTGGCCAGCTGTTCCTTTTTCCGTTTGGAAATTGATCTGTTCGGGTCTCTGGGTATTTGTCCACCCAGTGAACAGTGTGTTCAGCAATAGTCACCAATGTAGAAATAATGGGCCAGGGCCCCATTCAGGAAGCAGTATTCCATCCCCCAGGGCTCCCTGTGTCTAAGGGAAGGCTCTGGTCCTGGCGTCCCTGCTCAGGTTCCCCCTTGGAGGCTGATGTGATTGTCGAGGTCCTCGAGGGCTGAGTAGCTGCCTCCTGACTTTGGCTTTTCCCCCGTTTCCAGCCTTTGCTAATCTGCGATGTGTAGGTTCCCAGAGCAAACCAGTCAGTCAAAGGCTCTTTTCACTGGTACATATTTGTTCGACGTGTTCAGAAGAGAGGGGGGGTGAAGGATGGGGAACTGAAAAGGACCCTTGTGACCACACAGCATCGCCCATTACAAGCAGTCAACTCACCGCTGGCCCCAAGCTTGTCTGATGCAATGAGAGGCTTGCAGGTGATCGGCTCATCCTCCCCAGAAGGCAGCTTAAGCGTTCTCACACACACCCTACCCCCGAATATCCCAAGCAGTTTTAAAACGTTTGCCTTCAAGTGCATCTAGTAATAGCCTTGAGAGGATCGGAGCAACATACGTGTCTCCAGCTCATCTCATTTCTAGCGCTATTCAGAGTTTAGGATTTACTTCAGCACCTTCTATACCAGTGGTCCTCAACCTGTGGGTCTTGACCCCTTGTGTGTGTGTGTGTGTGTGTGTGTGTGTGTGTGTGAAATGACCCTTTCACAGGAATCATCTAAGACCATCGGAAAACACATATTTCCAATGGTCTTAGGAACCGCCACACTGCTCCTCTCTCCTCTCCAGGAGGGTCCACCCACATGCAGACACGCCCACCTACGAGTACCCGGCGTGAAGACCGTTACCCATTGCTACCCCATGCTTCAAGACAAAAGTTCATTTATTTGTCATTAGAAATAAAGATTTCACAATACAGAATGACATACTATTTGGGGGATTAATCACGATGCTTTAACTATGTTCAATTTGTAACAATGAAAATACATCCTGCATATCAGTTGTTTACATGACGATTCATAACAGCAGCAAAATTACAGTTATGAAGTAGCAATGAAGCGAGTTTTATGGTTGGGGGTTCTCCCACATGAGGAGTTGTATTAAAGGGTCGCGGCATTAGGAAGACTGAGAACCACTGCTCTATACATTTTCTCTTTGGGAAACTGCCCATCTGCCTGGTGCCTTCCTGGTTCTGCCTGGTCTTTGGAGGGGTCTGGGTCTCTGAGATCTTTGGGGTTATCTCTTACTAAAGGGATGCTCGAAGAAGCAGGGATGAGGCAGAAATGAATACAGAATCTGACTCTCTTGAAAGAAGATACCATTCCTACCTGATAAGTAGGAGAAACTAGTTTTTCATGTAGAAAATTTAGAGAGTCTCTTCTCAAGTAAGTATGGTGTTGTTCCTAAGTGCGGGTGAGCTGGTTCTGGTTCACAGCAACCTTGTGTCAACAGGGCACAGACCTGCCAGCCTGTGCCGCCCTCGCCATGGGTCATGCCTGAGCCCACTGTTGCAGCCACTGTGCCAGTCCATCTTGTTAAGGCCTCCTTCTCCGTCACTGCCTCTCTCCTTTACCAAGCATGGTGTCCTTCCCCAGGGACTGATTTCTCCCAACAGTATGTCCAAAGGGCATGAAACAAACACTTGCCATCTCTGCCTCTAAGGAGCGTTCTGGCTCTATTTTGGGCAGTTCACAGTCGCTTCCACAATCTTCGCCAGCCCCATCCCTCAAATGCCTCCTGTCTTCTTCAGTCCTCCTTATTCAGTGTCCAACTGTCGCATGCAGAGGAGGCGACTGATAATGCCATGACTTGAGTATGGCACGCCTTGGTCCTCAACAACAACAAAAAGGCAAGTTAAGGGAGAGCAGCCAAAGAGTAATGTGCCATCTGTCAGTTGGTCAGACCGTGGTGGCTTGTGTGCTGCTCTGCTGTTGGCATTTTCAA